>NC_081182.1:212102721-212220826 GCF_029867415.1 Vicia villosa | reverse complement strand
TACCTGGGCCAGGAAATGTTTGTATGAGCATTTCAAAACGGGCTTAGGACAGAACACTTCAACAAACCTCTCACCTAAAGACCAACAACGTCGTTAGCCGAAGTAATAACACAGGCATAATGTTATATCATGGGCAAGGAAAGTAATGTTGATAAGAAGGTATGTGATGGTATGTGATGCAAATGAGTGTGTTCCCGGTGCAGACAACCTGTAAAGGAACCAATAAACCTCGCCTATGAGAGACAAAATGATATTTAAGCGAAGGACTCATTCAGACAAGGAGTCCTCCAAATCCTACAAACAGTTCTTCACCATGGTATAAGGCTGACCAATCTTGTCCCTATCATCAGGGGGCACCAGGTCACAATATTGAGAACTGTTTCTCTTTCAAGATTGACGTCCAACGATTAGTGAAGAGCGGAATGCTATCCTTCAAAGATACTAATCCAAACGTCCAAGCAAATCCTTTGCCGCAGCATAAAGAAGCTTCAGTAAATCTGGTAGACCAACACCCCAATGTCATTCAAATCTACGACATTCGTCAGATAGGGGAAAATCTTGTTAAGATGCACGCTAAACAAGCTGGGTACGGTCGTGTACCACCTCACAACTACTTCACATGTGAAATTTGTCCAAAGAATAATCAAGGATGTGCCGTAGTTCAAGCTGCATTACAAGAACAAATGGACTTGGGATGGATTCAACATATCCGAGTCAGGACTGAACATGACATCAACATGGTTCAAGGATGTCCAGGAGAATACAAAATCTACAAAGTTGAAGACCTTGAAGGATCGGTAGTCAGGTTCCACAAAACTTTAAATGGACTTGCCTACTTTGGAACAGATTTCCACGCTTACAGTAGATGCAGAATCTGCCGAAGAGATTCACGAGGATGTTTGCGTGTTCGCAACGACATTCAAAAGTTGATGGATGACAATACCATTACTGTTCTTGCCAACAGAGAAGATGATGAAGTCTTTACCGTCTCTCCTCAAATTAATCAAGTTGAACCTATGCAAGTTAAGTATGACAGCAGGAAGACAGCAGTTGCACCGCTAGTCATCTACTTACCAGGTCCTGTACCGTATGAGTCCAGCAAGGCTATACCATACAAGTACAACGCTACATTCATTGAAAATGGTAAGGAAATACCATTACCGTCTGTTGTCAACATTGCTGATGTTAGTCGAGTCACCAGAAGTGGACGAGTCTTCAACAGAACGACAGAAAATGTGGAGAAACCTTCGGAGGAAGTACCACATAGGCAAGACAATCTTCCGACCAATGCTGTTCAAGCGAAAGAAAATGATGAGATCTTGAAGTTAATCCAGAGGAGTGAATACAACATTGTAGACCAATTACTACATACTCCGTCTAGGATATCTGTTCTTTCCCTGCTATTGAGTTCTGAAGCTCATAGGGAAGCTCTACAGAAAGTTTTGGAACAAGCTTTCGTAGAACCAAGTGTTACAATAAGCCAATTCAACAACATCGTTGCCAACATCTCTGCGGGAACTAGCCTAAGTTTCTGTGACGAAGATCTTCCTGAAGAAGGAGTGGACCACAATCTCCCACTTCACATCTCAGTTGGCTGCATGGGTAATACACTCACAGGAGTCCTAATAGACAATGGATCCTCTCTCAACGTCATGCCTAAATCAACATTATCAAGATTATCTTTCGAAGATTACCCTCTAAGAAAAAGTCATGTCATCGTCAAAGCATTTGATGGATCAAGAAAGTCAGTTTTCGGAGAAGTGGATCTTCCCATAACTATTGGACCTCAGACGTTCAAAATCACTTTCCAAGTTATGGATATTCCAGCACAATACAGTTGTTTGCTAGGTCGCCCATGGATTCATGAGGCTAGGGCAATTACTTCAACACTTCATCAGAAACTGAAGTTCATAAGGAATGACAAATTGGTAACCGTATGTGGAGAACGAGCTCTGATCGTCAGTAACCTATCATCATTCTCCGACATAGAACCAAAAGAAGTTGTTGGAACTAAATTCCAGGCACTTTCCTTAGATAAAGGAAAGGAGAAAGCAGCGTCTATCTCTTCATACAAAGATGCAATCCAAGTTGTAAAGGATGGTACTACCAGTGGTTGGGGTCACATTAATATTCCTACCAACAACAAGAACAGAACAGGAATTGGATTCTTTCCGACATCATCAAAAGCTATTCCAGGGATTGAGGTAGTTCTCCCAATTCAAGAAACTTTCTGCAGTGGAGGTTTTCTTCAACCTGTTCAACAAACAGTCAATATCATCGATACGGAAAGCACCGATGAAGAGGAATGGTTATCCTATCTCAACAAAGCAGGATACATCTCCCTATCAGAATCTGAACCACTTTGCTGTTATCCAAATGAAGGATCTGAAAGTAAGACTCAACCAAGCAGTGATGAAGTTACTGACAGCTTCACCACCAGAAGTCATGGTCCATCAGAAGAAGTTCCTCCTATCCCCGAAGAGACTTGGGATACATTAGGAGAACCAAGCGGAAAATTCGACTACATGGTAAAATACTCCGCTCCTGAAAGTTCAAGAATCTCTCTTGAAGATATTGTTCCAACTGGATGGAACAGTGATTTTGAGTACCTCTCTCAGCCAAAAGAGATGTATAACCCTTGCTATTCAGCATCTGGTGAAGTCATCATTGAGGATTATATCCCCAAGTCACCTTCCGAGGCTACGGGTCTAGAGTTCACATATCTAGTCAATGCCATCTTGGGAGAAGAGCAAGACCAAAATACAGAAGAGGATGATCTCGAAAGTGTCTCCGACAACGAGTCTCTCCATTCAGAAGATTGGAAGTTCCCTCAAAAGAAAGTTCGACATACTCCACTTGGAAAGGGGTATGCTCACACCGCTCAGTCTGCTGAAGTAGAAGAAGATCGTCTGAGTGTTGCAAAGACAGTGGTTGGTAAATCAAGACCTACCACAGGCCAGCTTAAGCCTAAGGTTCCAGATTACTTAGTGCACAATGGGGTTCGCCACTATTGGACAGCTGTTGAAGTTTCAACTGTTGTTCGCACTCCTAAGTAGGAACTTTCACCGTTATTTTGTCCTCTCACCATAGCCCAGGGTGAAGAGATGTTTCATAGGGCTTTGCATTTTACTATTTCTTAGGAAAATGTCCCTCTTTGCTTCGCCCAAAGCAATAGAGTTTTGTTTTATAGGGTCTTTGTTTCAAGAAATGACTGTTCATAAATAAAAATGTCATTCTGTTCCTTCGTTTAGTTTTTCCTTTTCTCTTTTTCGGAAATTGGTAATCCTAAAAAACACCCTTAAAAAAAAAAAAAAACATCAAATATTATTAACTGCATACACCGAGTCTTCCCTCGTTGTCTAAATAAAACTTATCACACATATGCAGATTAATCATAAAATACCCCGTTGAAACGTACGACCGTATGACTTCTCCAAGCTTTGAGTTTCCTGTATTCGAGGCAGAGGAAGAAGAAGACGAAGAAATATCAAAGGAAATTTCACGGTTACTTCAACAAAAAGAAGAGGCCATTCAACCATACAATGAGCCTCTAGAGATCATTAACCTTGGTTCCGATGGAGACAGAAAAGAGGTTAAGATTGGAGCTTCGCTCAGTTCAGAGATCAGAGAGAGTTTGATACAGCTGCTCAAAGAATTCTCAGATGTCTTCGCTTGGTCTTATCAAGATATGCCAGGGTTGGATACCAGTATAGTGGAGCATCACTTGCCATTAAAAGCAGAATGCCCTCCGGTCAAGCAAAAATTAAGAAGAACTCATCCGGAGATGGCCATGAAAATCAAAGAGGAAGTTCAAAAGCAGATCAACGCAGGTTTCCTCGTCACTTCAGAATACCCTCAGTGGTTAGCTAACATTGTTCCCGTTCCTAAGAAAGATGGAAAAGTCCGCATGTGCGTCGACTACAGAGATTTGAACAAAGCTAGCCCTAAGGATGATTTTCCTTTACCACATATTGATATGTTGGTAGACAGTACAGCAAAATCCAAAGTTTTCTCATTCATGGACGGATTTTCAGGATACAACCAAATCAAAATGGCACCTGAAGACATGGAAAAAACAGCTTTCATCACCCCCTGGGGCACGTTCTACTATCGTGTTATGCCTTTTGGACTAAAGAACGCAGGGGCAACTTATCAAAGGGCCATGACTACGCTTTTCCACGACATGATGCATAAGGAAGTGGAAGTCTATGTGGACGACATGATTGCCAAATCAGAAAATGAAGAAGATCACATACAGAATCTGACAAAGTTATTTCAACGCTTACGGAAGTTTCAGCTTCGCCTGAACCCCAACAAGTGCACCTTTGGTGTCTACTCAGGAAAACTCCTTGGTTTCATTGTCAGCAAACGAGGAATTGAAGTAGATCCAGACAAAGTCAAGGCAATTCAAGAAATGCCTTCACCCAGAACCGAGAAACAAGTTAGAGGATTTCTTGGACGTCTGAATTACATCTCGAGATTCATATATCTCATGACTGCAACTTGCGCTCCTATTTTCAAACTTCTACGGAAAAATCAAAGTTGCGTCTGGACAGACGATTGTCAGAAAGCGTTCGACAGCATTAAGGAATATCTGCTCGAACCACCCATCTTATCTCCTCCAGTGGAAGGAAGACCTTTGATAATGTACTTAACCGTCTTAGAAGATTCCATGGGTTGTGTCCTTGGACAGCAAGACGAGACAAAGAGAAAAGAGCATGCCATCTACTACCTGAGCAAGAAATTCACTGACTGTGAATCCCGCTACTCCATGCTCGAGAAGACGTGTTGTGCTTTGGCCTGGGCTACCAAGCGTCTCCGCCAGTACATGATTCGACATACTACTTGTTTGATCTCTCATATGGATCCAATCAAGTACATCTTTGAGAAGCCTGCTTTAACCGGGAGAATTGCCCGTTGGCAGATGTTGTTATCAGAATATGACATTGAGTATCACGCACAGAAAGCCGTGAAAGGAAGCATTCTAGCTGAGCACCTGGCTCACCACCCACTCAATGGTCATGAATCAACCAGTTTCGACTTTCCTGATGAGGACGTCATGTACCTCAAGATGAAAGATTACGACGAGCCACTACCAGACGAAGGACCTGAGATAGGATCCCAGTGGGGTTTAATCTTTGACGGAGCTGTCAATGCTTATGGACGAGGAATTGGGGCAATCATTGTTACACCTCAGGGTACCCATATTCCATTTACTGCCAGATTAACTTTCAAATGCACAAACAATGAGGCCGAATATGAAGCTTGCATCATGGGTCTCGAAGAAGCCATGGATTTAAGAATCAAACACTTGGATGTATACGGAGATTCTGCTTTGGTCATCAATCAAATCAAAGGAGAATGGGAAACACGCCAACCAGGGCTAATTCCTTACAAAGACTACGCGAGAAGATTGTTACCATTCTTCGACAGGGTAGATTTTCATCACATTCCTCGTGAAGAAAACAACTTGGCTGATGCACTAGCCACACTCTCTTCCATGATTAGGATAAATCATTGGAATGACATTCCTCGGATCAATGTTATGCGCCTGGATAGGCCCGCTCATGTTTTCACAGTAGGAGCAATCATCGACGACAAACCGTGGTACTACGACATCAAGAACTTTCTTCAAAAGCAAGAGTACCCTCTTGGGGCATCAAAGAAAGATAGAAAGACTTTGAGAAAGTTAGCTTGTAGATTCTTCTTGAATGAAGATGTTCTGTACAAGAGAAACTTCGACATGGTTCTGCTCAGATGCGTTGACAGAAAAGAAGCAGAAATACTCATGAGAGAAATACATGAAGGTTCCTTTGGTACTCACACCAATGGACATACCATGACAAGGAAAATACTGAGAGCAGGATATTATTGGCTGACGATGGAGTCAGATTGCTTCCAGTACGCAAAGAGGTGTCACAAATGCCAGATCTACGCCGATAGAATTCATGTGCCACCATCTCTTCTCAACATACTCTCTTCCCCTTGGCCTTTCTCCATGTGGGGAATCGACATGATTGGAATGATCGAACCAAAAGCGTCCAACGGACATCGCTTTATCTTGGTAGCCATAGACTATTTCACCAAATGGGTTGAAGCAGCTTCATATGCAAACGTTACAAGACAAGTTGTCGTCAGGTTTATCAAGAATCACATCATCTGTCGCTACGGCATTCCTAGCAAGATAATCACTGACAATGGGTCAAATTTGAATAACAAAATGATGAAGGAGCTTTGTGAAGAATTCAAGATCGAACATCACAACTCATCTCCTTACAGGCCAAAGATGAATGGAGCTGTAGAAGCAGCTAACAAAAACATCAAGAAAATCATTCAGAAGATGGTCATCACTTACAAAGATTGGCATGAAATGCTCCCATATGCTCTTCATGGTTACCGTACATCAGTACGTACTTCGACTGGAGCAACTCCTTTCTCCCTTGTATATGGCATGGAGGCAGTCCTACCTATAGAGGTTGAGATTCCATCAATGAGAGTCTTGATGGAGGCGAAATTAACAGAAGCCGAGTGGTGTCAAAGCAGATTCGATGAACTGAACTTAATCGAAGAAAAGCGCATGACAGCTTTATGCCACGGACAGCTATATCAACA
The DNA here is from genome assembly GCF_029867415.1 of Vicia villosa. Taxonomy (NCBI): domain Eukaryota; kingdom Viridiplantae; phylum Streptophyta; class Magnoliopsida; order Fabales; family Fabaceae; genus Vicia; species Vicia villosa. The sequence continues at coordinate 212,214,214 of NC_081182.1, read as the reverse complement.
AAGAATGAAGAAAGCTTTCGACAAAAAGGTTCGACCTCGCACAATCAAAGAAGGCGACCTTGTACTCAAAAAGATTCAATCTTTTCTCACAGATTCGAGAGGGAAATGGACTCCCAATTATGACGGCCCCTACGTGGTCAAGAGAGCTTTCTCAGGAGGAGCCTTAATACTCACGACTATGGATGGAGAAGAATTCACCCGTCCTGTGAACGTCGACGCAGTCAAGAAATACTTCGCCTAAATAATCAAAAGAACAGCTCGCTAAGTTGAAAACTCGCAAAGAGCGGCTTAGGCAAAAAAGAGCGTCTCGGTGAATCGAAAACCCGAAAGGGCGATTCAGGCAAAAATTAGAGACATAAAAAATATATTAATCAATCCCGGTAGACTTAAAACCCGAAAGGGGTAGTTTACGCAAAAGTTAGGGATATATGGCAAGTAACTGTGTTCAGGACAAACTTGATCATTCAAAATCCATAGCGGAGTATTCATCAGCAGTAGGTCATCTTCTACGAAGCACGAATACAGCGCAACTCGGAGTGGAAGGGAAAGATAACGGTCGTCACGTTTCATCGTAGCCCTTTTCCCGAAAATTACCAATTTCCAACTTTGTAAATACTCCATGGAATCAAGCATTTGGCTGATTACCATTCCATATATAATAATTTGAGCCTTGTGCTTTTCCTTTGCAATCTAGTCTTATTCAGTTTCTTGAAATGCATTTTAAGTTTAAACAGTCAATTTCTTGAAACAAATGTTTTCATAAAATAGAAATGAATTTACTTGCAAAAATAAAGGTGAAAGTTCTTTCTAAGGTTTACAAACAATAGGAAGAATGCAAACAGTTACTCCGAGAACGGGTGAGACTCCGGGAACCAAGATTTCCCCATGAGGTCGCTTTGCGGACATCTCCCGATGACGGATCTTCACTTCAATTCATATTACTCATTTCGAACAGCGGACAACTGATAACCAGATATTCCCGAGAGAGTTCGAACTCCAAGAAGAGGACATCTTCTGATCCACAAGAATTTCAGTCGTATCTTAGGATTTTACATCCGCGACAATTCTATTCACATTCACTTTACATTTTATCATTGTCATAATATTCATGCATACATTGCATCATAATTGCATAGCCGAATCAGGCTTTGATCCTGTGAATGCCTAAGTCATTGAGGCATGAACTCGAGTTTCCCCTGCAAGTTCCGGAGAAACTTTTTCCTTCAAGACAACAGTTCATACACAAGGATCTCACCAAGCAAGTCAATAAATGATAGTCTCCCTCAAAGAGATAGTTTGTTCACTTTTGGAATTCCTCAGCCGAGATTCTCCTGCAGAGCGACATTCGACAGTCTTCTTCAGATAAGATAATCTGCTTTGCATTTTGGGATTCCCCAGAGGTTTGGTATTTCCCCAGCAAGGTCAAGAGATGCCACCTTTTCGTCAAAGAAAATAATTCAGAATCTCCCAGCAGATTGACAAATGATTCCCCAGCGGAGTCAGCAAATGATAGTCTTCATCCAAAAGATAGTTCAGATTCCCCAACAAAGTCAGCAAATGGCAGTCTCTTTCAGCAGAAGACAGTTTGCTCACTTTCTATCACAACAAAGTCAGCAAATGGCAGTCTCTTTCAGCAGAAGACAGTTTGCTCACTTTCTATCACAACAAAGTCAGCAAATGGCAGTCTCTTTCAGCAGAAAACAATTTGCTCACTTTCTATCACAACAAAGTCAGCAAATGGCAGTCTCTTTCAGCAGAAGACAGTTTGCTCCCCGAGCAATTGGCAAATGGCAGCCTTTCCCCAAGGAAAGACAGTTTGTCTGTTAAATATTCAAGAGGTCGACAAATGGCAGTTTCTTCAAACAGTTTGTCTGTTTCTGGGATGTTTAACTCCCCACAGAGTCGATGAATGGCAGTTTTCCTCTTAGGGAAACAGTTCGTTGATTCCCCAGGCATCAGTTGACGAATGGCAGTTTTCACCCCGAAAACAGTTCGTCCGCCTTCAAACGAAGTCATTAGCCCCTCAAAAGATCATGAGGCCATATGACATTCTTTCAAAGACGTCAAGTCAAAAAGGAAGATGGTGAAGTTTCTTTACTACCGTCAAATGGCATCTTATCTCCAAGCGCTGATAAGAAGTTTGATGAGGAAATAAACCTTTGAAGTTTCCTTACAGCCGTCAAATGGCATCTTATCTCCAAGCGCTGATAAGAAGTTTGACGAGGAAACAAACCTTTGAAGTTTCTTTACAGCCGTCAAATGGCATCTTATCCCCAAGCGCTGATAAGAAGTTTGATGAGGAAACAAACCTTTGAAGTTTCTTTACAGCCGTCAAATGGCATCTTATCTCCAAGCGCTGATAAGAAGTTTGACGAGGAAACAAACCTTTGAAGTTTCTTTACAGCCGTCAAATGGCATCTTATCCCCAAGCGCTGATAAGAAGTTTGATGAGGAAACAAACCTTTGAAGTTTCTTTACAGCCGTCAAATGGCATCTTATCTCCAAACGCTGATAAGGAGTTTGACGAGGAAGCAAACCTTTGAAGTTTCTTTATTTACCATCAAATGGCGTCTCGTTTCCAAGTGCTGATGAGAAGTTTGATGAGGAAACAAACCGTTGGAAATTTTCTCTTTATCTGAGATATTGTCCAAACGCAACCGAGACCAGTTTCGAGATATGGACATCCGAAACGAGGAAAGGTTGTTTACCTTTTTCTAAGTATCAGCACTTAGTTAAAGAAGATGGATTGCGCATCCTACACTGCCATCCATTCGCCAGAATCCACATCAAGTATTTCTGCAGGAGTTTGTCTCCTCATTCCCCGCCAAGTGCGACAACGGGATCAAATCATGCAAAGATTTTATCAATTACAACATCTCAGGAGCGCCCAAAATTCGGGCATTCTTTGATATTTAAGTCTCTTTTACGCAGGAGAGATCGAGATCTCAATCTCTCTCCCTCCAGATAAAAGAAACTTAAATAGGGGCATCTGTCATACCCTAATTTTTGACCCCCCTGAGATGACATATCTTCAGGATTTTTCATCAGGTCAAGACAAGTACCCAGAGCAGTCATTTCTCCATCTGGTACCTAATCAAGGATGCTCAAAGACAAGAAAGCTCAGGAAAAGGATCAATCAATACAAAGACTAGTCTCTAATACAATCATGGGGCTCAAAAACTTCACTTTTCTCATCTATGATTGATTAGACATCCTGTGGTAGGAGTACAGGTTTACTCAGGTCACCAGACTAGGGTTTTGAGCCTATCAAGGACTAAAATCAGGGATCACATTTGGGAAACCCTAAAAAACCTCAGAGGGTCATTCAAAGACATCAATCATCTTCAAATAACTCATATTACAAGGTCTACTGGACATCACACTTCAATTCAAAGTCTACAGTCATTACTTTCACATGGTCGACAAATTAGGGTTTTGACCTAATTCACCAAGATAGTTGACTTCTGATCAGGGCATGAATCCAAAACTCAAGACATGATTCAAGGATCTCTACTACCTCCATATAATCCATTTATATCATCCATTTGGGGAGAAGATCTTATTTCTACACAAAAGCCCAAAAATTCACTTTGTCAGGAAAAAGTCAACTGTGAAGGATCATCATTGACTTTTAAGGTTTTTGGTCAAAAAATGACTTTCAAAGATCAATATCATCAATATATGGATGTCAAAGTCATTTGGCCAAAGAAATTCAAAGAAATTCATCAAGGAGCGAAAAGTCGGGAATTAGGGTTTTTGAAGGCATGATGAGATCTCAAAATTTTACCTACACAACTCAAAAAACTTCCAACATGAAAGTTGTAGATCTTGCCAAATAAAACAACATCTTACAAGGGAACTTTTTTCAAAAGATCAACCATTTATGAAGTTTTGGAAATTTTGAAGTTTAGGTCATAAACACTTAGAAATTTTTCTAAGTGTTTTAACCTAGTTTTCTTCCAACTTTGGCCTCATTTTTCACAAATTTCCCAAAGGATTCTGAAGAAGACATAAACTAATGATTTAAAGTAGATGTTTTGGGCTTTCCAAATTGTGTTCAACCTTCTCAAAATTCAATTTGAGCTAAGAGTTATGCTTGTTCAAAGTTGGCCTCATGAAGTAAAATTATAGGTCATGCATCATTTTGGAACTTTGAAATTTTGTGCACATGACCTCAAATACAAATGCTACATGACCCATAATACATCTGCAAACATGCCATGCATTCATTTTCACCATGCCATAAGAATTGAAGAAGATTCTAAAAACAAGAACATGTGATTATGTAATGATTACATTTGTGAATTTATGGCAAATTGATGAATCACCCAAGGAATCTTCTCACCAACCAATTAGAGCTCATTTCTGGCTCAGAATTGTCCCCTAAGATCAAGCAAAATCGAGGGCTAGGGGATTGATCAAATGGAATCAAAATTCTCATCATTGCATAAGAGATATTTGCAAATTTCCTTCATGGCTAAGAAACCAAATCAACTTCACTAAGGAAGCTCACTCCTCTGCAGCTATACTGATCCATTTGCCTATAAATACAGATGCATTCCTCATTCAAAGACACACCAAAGCAACCATATTCCTTGCTTTCTCTTTCTCTCCTCTTGTTCATTGTTTTTCAAAGTTCTTTGGCAAGAAGAATCGATTTCTTCAAACCAAAGCTTATCTTTGGGAAGTGAGCATTCTAACATCTCAAGGGAGGTCATTTGAGGTGATCCAAGCACCTGGATCACTTCTGTAGGTGGAGGAACACCATTGTTGCTCTCACTTTGGAGCATTTGCAGTTGGAGGTCCATGGAGTGATTCAGAAGGTTTCAAGGCAAGCCAATCATCCAGACACACTCCTCAGGTCATAGTGAAGCTAACCAGATGGCTGCAGCTCATCTGTAACTCAGGATTCAACAACCTCCATGTCCACTTGAAGCTCAAATCGAGGGAGGTCCATAGAACAATTCAGAAGGATTCAGGCTACAATAAGCATCCAGTTAGCATCATTGAGTCTCAGGGAAGCTATTGAGATCATTCATTCAAGCCCAGGTGCTCTCAATCATCCTCACGACCTCCATTTTCAGAGGTAAGTTTCTGAACTTCACCTCTCTAATTTAAGTACTCTTTGTGAAATAGCTCGATTCTATCTTGTTCAGCATCATCAGAGGATTGAAAACCCTCTATCATCATCCATTTATCTTTCAGTATAGTCATTTAATTTGATTTTGAAATTTTAGGGTTCTTCACGATTTCTGGTAAATTAGTTAGATGTAGTTAATGATAGTTCATGTTAGTTACATATTTAGAATCGTGAGTGAAATTAGAGCAAGTTTCGTGTTTACATCATGGCAAATGATTGAGAAATGAGTGAGTTCAGAAATTCAAATTCATGGAGCTTGAGGTTGAAGACGAAGATGGTGGTGGCGCGCAAAATTCAAATCTCAGGGCAGAGTTTATTTTATTTTGAGTGGTATGCGTTTTATTAACGACTAAACAACTTGCCCTAGTGGCCACACATGCGCCCTTAGTATCATCATGCCACAAGTCTGGGGTTCGAATCCCCCTCGCCCCAGACTTTTTGATTCTTTTATTTTTTAAGGATTTACAACTTGTTTTGAAACATGACCAAATGGAGGCAAGTCACTAACACTGAGCGCGCGTTGGCTCAGTGGTGTTGTTTTGGACTGGTGACCTCAAGGGCGTGGGTTCAAACCCTCCAAGGGCCAAAACTTATTTTTTTAACACTAATTTCTTTCATTTCTCTTCACAACTTCACATATTTATTTAACTTATCAAAATAAATCATTTTCACTTCATTTTTCATACACCTATTATTTAATATACCTATTTTGTGAATAGTCAAAAAAATCATAAAAATATTATGTATTTCTTGAATTTTAATTAGGTTTAAAATAGTATGTTTTTAAGTGTTTTCTTAAATACTTTAAATATATATATTCACTTTGATTTAACCTAATCATTTTATAAATAATTTTATGATAAAAACCCTAATTGTTTAGGTCTTAATTAAGTAAAAATCTTTATTTTTACTTTAATTAAGTTGACTTTTGTCAAATCTCAAAACTGTTTTCAATCTCTGATAAAATCAAATGATTAAGGTTTTCAAACAACAAAACCTTGTATCATTCCAAGTCATTTTTTTCAAATTGTTTTTGCACCAGTACTGTAAAGTACTGGGCCTCTAATAGAGTGTAAGTCCCAAAAACCTTCTCTTCTTAGCTTGTTTTTCAAAACTGTATTTTCAAAATCTTCTTTCTGTTTTCAAAACATTCTTCTGGTATTTGAAGGGCATTATTCCCGGTGAAACTCTTCAGATACCTATGTGACCTTTGTCCATCTTCACTTCTTCTGTTTTCAAAAAACCATTAACTGTTTATCATAAATATTCAACTGTCATCAACAAAACAACAAAAATTACTGTTGAGGCTCTGTACATACTTCTTCAATGGCCTCCACTCCATCCAGGTTAGGCTTTACAAGCTTTCAATTTACAGTCTTCATTTAAATTACTGTCAAATATAAACTGTGCATATATTAGTTTAGAACTGCGTTTGAGTATAAACCTTAGGACAGTTAAACTATATATATATTATAGGAATATGGCCTAGGATTGAGAATGTCTTCCCGGTGAAGGCTCTTTCCTAATTAGAGATCTGTAGTTCAAACCCCCAAGATGAATTATTCCCGGTGAAACATCTTGGCAAAAACCTTAGAATCCAAAAATATAGGACACATCCACCCAAAGAGGAATTATTCCCGGTGAAACCTCTTACCCACTTGCTTAGAGCCAAAATAAGTTCAAAACTACATAAGCTTTCTCTTGTGCTATAACAAGGACCCTCGATTAGCCTCCTCTTGGGCTTTGTACAAGGACCCACAGGCTTCTTAAAAAGCATTTCCAGCTTCCTCGTGAGCTTGTATACAAGGACCCATCAGGTTTCTTATAAACATAGGAACAGGTCTTTAGTCACCTTTTAGCCTACCCTGGTGAGTTTCTTCCAATTTAAACCAGACTTTAAACAAGCTAAGTTTGTCTCAATTTTACATTGAGTATACCTTTTTGGAATGAGAGACATGGACAGTCTCTGTCACCCTTATCTTCATCAATCTTCCTTAGCAGAGTCTAGGATTCATGTTTGATCATCCTCAGCATTGAGTCAGCCTTCATCTTGGGCTTTAAACAAGAAGTCTCACTAGATAATCTTTCTGCCAATCTTTTCATCCTTTAATAATTAATGGAGTGCTACTCAATTTATTCTTTCAAAACCCCTGGAAAGGGTTAGCCTCCAAAATCAATTAATAAATAATTTCATTCTCTTAGGAGATAATTTCCCCAAAAGAGTCAAAATCCCTGGAAAGGGTCAGCCTCCAAAAAACATGATAAAGTCAGTCTTTTAACAGACAAATTCACCAGCTGAGTCAAAATCCCTGGAAAGGGTTAGCTTCCAAAAAAAAACAGTCTTTTAATAAATAAAACCTCCTCAGTAGAGTCAAAACCAACAAAAACAGTTAGCCTCAACCTTGGGCTTCATACAAGGCACCCAAACAATAAAACTCCCCTGTTAAGAGTCAGCCTCAACCTTGGGCATTGTACAAGGCAGATAATAGAGTCTCCCCAGTGAGTCCTTCATCACTCAGTAGCCACAACCTTGGGCTTTGTACAAGGCAGATAAACCATATCTTTCATGTGTCAAAGATTCCTAACACTTAGGATCTTTCCCCATATAGTCATCCATACTTAATTCATTTAAGAGTCCGCCACAACCTTGGGCTTTGTACAAGGCAGAAAATAATGTTTTCCCTAGCTAAAGTCAGCCACAACCTTGGGCTTTGTACAAGGCACATAAATAGAGTCTCCCTAAGTAGAGTCAGCCTCAATTCTGGGCTTTGTACAGAACACAAAAATACCCTGTAATTAACCCTCAATGGAGTTATCTCCCAGAGTCAATAATATTAATTAATCAATCAAAAAGCCTCAAGCTTGGGCCTCATACAAGCCAGCTAAAGTCAAATCTTTTATACAGTAGATAGACATAGCTTATCTCTATAGAGAGATATTTTTACTACTCTACCACATTCAAACAAACAAACATTTCAATTTCAATTTCAATCAAAGTCTCCCATTTAGGACTCTGAAAGACATGCTCTGGCACATCCCCAGACTTGTACACTTTCCCTAATTTGGACGAGCAACTTTCTTTCATTTAAGAGGCATCTGACTGGCATACTTGCACACACAAGTAAGGTCCCCCTCTTGAATGAAATGAATTCAGTTATTCTGTCACTCTTTCAAAATGTTTGTGGTAGAATAGTATAAATACCTCTCTGTAGAGATGATTTCATGTCTCTTTACTGTAAACAGAGATTTAATTCCAAGCTTCAACCTTGAGCTTCAAACAAGGCACCAAAAACAATTAATTTCCCTAGTTAGTTCCCCGAACTACATTAAGCTCTGACTTCCACTAGGGATATGTAGGCATGAGGTTCACAAGGAATCTCAGCGAGCTAATAAAATACCAAAAATAGTCAGTTTGTCTGTCTGTCTGTCTTTTCAAATCAATTCAATTCCTTCTCCTAACACAAAGGAGAAACTTTCCCAATCTTTAGCAATAAACACAAACACAATGACACAGAGAAGGTTCCTGTAGAGTACTACAGATATGTAGGGTGTTTAAACACTTCCCTATGTATAACCGACCTCCCGGACTCCAGAATTTCTAGTCTAGGTGAAATCCCCACACTTAGCAAACTCCTAGGGTTTAGTTGAGATCTTTTTTCCCCTTTCCTACTCGTAGGACAAATAAGAAAGTTCGTGTGATATCGTAGGAAGAACTGAAACAAAATTCATCCCACCACGGGCGCATTCTCCTTCCAAATTTCGCGTGAAGGGTTTAGCGTGCCGTCCTCCCAAGTGAAACGGGGAGGTAAAAGAAAACGACACCACAGTGTGCTAGATTCCAATCAGATCCTAGAGAATCTCATTTAACTGCTGCAGAATATGGAGATGCTTCTATGCAAGAAGCAGATGCTGAAGATCATGTTGCTGAATCAGATCCTGTTGAGGAAATCCCTGCAAATGATCTATCTATGGAAGCTGCAGATCAACATGTCATCCCTGTGGATAGAAGCTGTGAAGCTTCTTCTGATGAATCTTCTCGTCTTGCAAGAACTCTGGAAGAAATTCAGAAGAGACAGGATGAGCAAAGCTCACTCAATGCTGAGTATAGCGCTTTCATGGTGAGGCAAGAAGGACACAACAATAAGGTTCAAGAGATGCTGACCAAGATCTTGTCAAGACTAGGGCCATCTTAGATTGAGTCTGTGTTGTTTCTTTCCTTTCGTTGCATATGTCTTTGTGCATCTGATCTTTCTTATCTTCATGTACTTCTGTCCCTGCTGTTTGAACTTTCAATGAAATCATCTTCTTCCTCCGTGTGTTTCGTTTTGTTTGTCTCTGAATCTTTTTTGCTTTTTGATGATATGACAAAAAGGGGGAGAAGATAAATGATAAATGATTTGATTAATCTATCAGTTGCTGGGTAAAGCTCCCACACATTCACTAACAAGAACTGCAAGTTCTATATGGTTTAAGTGTTTTGCAGGTATAAAGAAGTGAAGAGAATCTTCAAAGCAAACACAAGAAGCAAAACCATGGAAACTGAAGCAAGCTGAGTGCTGTCAAGCTTCAGAGATCAGAAGCACTGATAATAGAATTTGATCCATATTTGTTTATTTGATCTGACAAAATTCTATTTGCTCTGATACATTATTTTAGCCTATATGGCTCTGATACATATCATGTGTTCAAATATACATTTTATGTTCTGACTCGTTCATGCTGACTTTTGTCGTTTAGTTTTTGTTCTGTAACATTTCAGGATGTAGAGATGCTCTGATGATGCTCTGGTACATTCAACAATGTTCTGATACAAATCTAGCATGAAGTGATGTTGGTAGAAATTCAAAGCTCTGAAGCTATCCGAGGGAAGCAGAAATCAGAAGCTGTGAATGTTCTAAAGATCCAGAAAACTCAAGTTCTGAAGCTGTCCTAGATGGAAGCAGAAATCAGAAGCTGTGAATGTTCAGAAGATCAAAGAAATTCAAGTTCTGAAGCTGTCCTAGATGGAAGCAAAAGTCAGAAGCTGTGAATGTTCAGAAGATCAAAGAAATTCAAGTTCTGAAGCTGTCCTAAATGGAAGCAGGAATCAGAAGCTGTGAGTGTTCTAGGGATCTAAGGAAATTCTAGTTCTGAAGCTGTCCAATGGAAGCAGAAGTCAGAAGCTATGAATTCTCTAAAGACAGAAGCTTATATGATCGTCTCTACCGAAATAATCAGGGAAGTCTTTTATTAAAGTTCTTCGAGTATTTATTTCAGGGGGAGATTATTTATCTCAGGGGGAGATTGTTAATCTCAGGGGGAGACATATTCATATGCTTATGCTATAGCTGTGTAATTTGTCTTTTGCCGTCTGTTCTTTCTGATCGCAAATTCATATCATTTATATATGTTTTTGTCATCATCAAAAAGGGGGAGATTGTTAGAACAAGATTTGTTCTGATCAATTATCTTAGTTTTGATGATAACAATAATATGAATTTTGCTTAAGATAATATGGTACTCTAATCCAATGCAATTTCCTTTTCAGGAAATATATAAAGAGTACGCATAATTCAGCGCTCAGAAGCTTTGTCTCAAAGGGTTCAGCATGCAACATCAGAACATGGTCTGGCAAGACATCAGAAGATGGTCGAAGCAGAATCAGAACATGGGTCTATGGAAGCATCAGAAGAATAAGAGAACAGAAGCACTGAAGTTCTGATGGTATCACGCTCAGAAGCACTTCAAGGTCAGAAGATCAGAAGATGCTATGCACCAAGCTGTTTGACTCTGATGATATTCAAACGTTGTATTCACAAACATCAGATCAGAAGGAAGTACAAGTGGCAAGCTACGCTGACTGACAAAAGGAACGTTAAAAGCTACTAAAGGCTACGTCAGTAGACACAGCGTGAACAAGGCTCGAGGTAGTTGACAAAAGCGTATAACATTAAATGCGATGCTGTACGGAACACGCAAAGCATTAAATGCACTCAACGGTCATCTTCTCCAACGCCTATAAATATGAAGTTCTGATGAGAAGCAAGGTTAACGATTCTGCACCAAAACAACTCATATTAAACTTGCTCAAACGCTGTTCAGATCAAAGCTCAGAATCTTCATCTTCATCAAAGCTCACTACATTGCTTTTGTAATATATTAGTGAGATTAAGCTTAAACGTTAAGAGAAATATCACAGTTTGTGATTATAGCTTTTAAGAAGCATTTGTAATACTCTTAGAATTGATTACATTAAGTTGTAAGGAACTAGAGTGATCGTGTGGATCAGAATACTCTAGGAAGTCTTAGAGGTTATCTAAGCAGGTTGTAACTAGAGTGATCGTGTGGATCAGTATACTCTAGAAAAGTCTTAGAGGGTATCTAAGCAGTTGTTCCTGGAGTGATCAGTGTGTGATCAGAAGACTCTGGAAGACTTAGTTGCTGACTAAGTGGAAAACCATTGTAATCCGTGCGATTAGTGGATTAAATCCTCAGTTGAGGTAAATCATCTCTGCGGGGGTGGACTGGAGTAGTTTAGTTAACAACGAACCAGGATAAAAATAACTGTGCAATTTATTTTTATCTGTCAAGTTTTTAAAGCTACACTTATTCAAACCCCCCCTTTCTAAGTGTTTTTCTATCCTTCAAACTCAGTCATAGTATGAAATATCACTTCTTACTTATTGTAACCAACAACAATATCATGACAACAGAAACCAAATAAGTAGGGGTGATCGTATCCGAACCAATCCAAAAGCAAAACCGCAAATCGAACCAATCCAAACCGAAACCGCAAAAAACCGCATTTGGTTTGGATGATTTTGGATGATTTTTGGACTGAACCGCGCGGTTCGGTTTGGTTTGCGGTTTGTATTTCACAAAACCGAACCAAACCGAACCAAACCGCATGTTTAACTTAAGTTTTGAATATTAATAGTTAATTTATTATCTTTCCAAATCTAATTGCATAAAGCCACACCTCACGTTTTGAATTTTAATAATTAATTTATTAACTTAAGTTTTGGCATAATCAACTTAGTTTTTGTATTTTATTGAGCTACATATATATGTAATTGTCTACTGTCTAATATATGTATTTCATTTATAATATATTTTTAGTTCTCTACTCTTCTTATAATATAATTTCTTTTGTATGGTATAATATCATAATATTATATTGGCATTGAATTCTTTCTTTTTTCCTTTTATTTCAGTACATTTTTATTTTATAGTGTAAACCGCAATCAACCGAACCGATCCTAACCGCATTGGTTTGGTTTGGTTTGGATTGGATGACTTATTAAAAATCAACCGAACCAAACCGAACCGCATGCATTTTTATCTCGCGGTTAGGATGACTTTTATGCTCAAAACCGAACCAAACCGCACCGCGAACACCCCTACAAATAAGTATAACATCAACTAAACAAGATTACTCGACGAATACACCCAACTTCACCATCAACTAACAACTCTAATACTATCCTTATAAACTCAGTAAGTATTCACGAGAAAATACCATATCTCCGGCACTTCGTCCTTATCTCAACACCCACCAAATCAAACATGTAGATCAATACATATCATTCTCTTAGGCTTCTGATACTTAGTCTGTCATCTCTAATAAACATACACACAAAGCAACTTCGCCACATTACGCTTCCGCTGCGCAACTCTGATAATCCATCTTAAGTCACCGTCAATATTAAATTTTTCCGTCAATTATAGTTCACAAGTCTTAATCTAGTTCAGACTTCCTTTAACATCCACCACAAAATCGTTATTTACTCGACATTCTCAATCCTTCACTTTGCGATGTTATCTCACCTATAAACCAGCTCATCCGACTTGTTCATTACTTATCAACTATTCACGGATACTTTTCCTTTAACTCACACCAACCATAAAGCAACTATCTTCACGACATAACATTCATCCCTTTACACACTATCAAACTAGCAAGATACGTCTATACCATCCAATTATGATTTCGTCTACTATCAACAAGAGATTAAGAGTGATCAAGTCCTCAATTTGTCAATAGATAACCGACAACCATAATGGAGTATAAACCATCATTACCAACATTAATAATGTTTTTTCCAACTTGTACTCATATCACCAGAAGCATTATAATTCCATAACTCACTAATCCTTCAAAATTGTCTAAACAAGCTAACACCGACGTCTTGAAGCTACATACTAAAACACCTCTAACGATACCTCAGAACAAAATTCTTGTACGCCATTATCAACACTTCTTATTATTATTGAAATCATACTCATATCTTCGCATTTCTAATTCTTACTCACGCTTCATAATGCTTCAACAGCTTCTACTACTCTCTCAATCACTTACAATAATCGTACTGCAAGGTCTACTGCAATACTTTACTTAATCATTGATCTAACATCGACATCTTACGCAAGGCTGCTCAAACAACAACTTCACAGTCCATTAGCAGCACCGGAACATCGTAACTCCCTAAATTCCATCTTCTAGAATTTATTCTTGTCGCTTAACAGTTACCTTCAGAAACATCAGGAACTTGAACCATACTTGCATATCAACAACTGCTACATAGATCCTCATCCTTCGAGAAGTAAACATCAACAATTCCTGCTCATCCTCTTCCTCAAGAGGTTCCAACTTAACTAGCAACCAAAATCTTAAATCCAAGTCACCTTCAATTCGGGAAACAAAAAACTCCAACAACACTTGTACTGTCGCCATCAACAACATACTAACATCCTACAACCGAAACATTCCGAGAAGCATAGCTTCTTGAAAATTTGTGTTAAAAAGATATTGTATGCAAAAGAAAGGGTTTGTTTGATTTTTAAAATAATCTTGGCAAGACATTACATCTTGTGCCTACATACCTCCTCGGTGCAATGGAGAAGTCAGAGCTAATGTAGTTCCACTTAAAAGGGAAGATGTTTAAAAAGGAATAAACACTTTGTCGTCGTCGGGGAGAAAACTCATCCATTAATCTTGAGCATGAGAACAAATGGATTCTTTGCATCACAAATGAAAGAAGGGCTTCAACTTGGATAAAATCAACAAGTATGCCACTAGCTCTCTCACGTGGAAAAGATTCCATCATATCGATCAATTTCAAAATCGTGGGGTATCGCAACTCACTACAATGATTAATCGTGTCTAAACTTTGAAAGAAATGCCAACAAGGGTAAAAGATATTTTTAAAAGAAATATTTTTAAAAGAGGTTTTGCAAACATAAGAAGATTTTAGAAAAAGGAAGAAGATTTTGAAAATCTAAGAAGGGGAAAGAGATGAAGGGACGATCCTAGAGCATACAATAAAAGCTAAGGTAAAGAACGGTCTAACCAAATAAGAAGCCAACACTTGACATTAAGAGTCAAGGTAGATTTCCCATCGTTTGGACTACCAACACTAAACCGACGCATTACCAGTTGGGGATCCAGATGAACTTATTATCTTTAGCACCACTTGAACGCATCATAGAATTCCAATGAAAATCGGGCAGAGTAACGGATGTACATGGGCGAAATCCTTATCACGGTGCCTTGGAATTAACCATCAAGGGCTTTCGAGGAAATACCTGCACATACAAACAGAAAACAATCCAATGCCAGACAGAATAACGGGCAGAATAACAACGGAATAACAGGGTCCAGAGGTACTAACTCCAAAAGTCCAGGTCTCCAAAATGCTTGGGATAGTAACCAAAAGTCCATAGAGAGCTTTAAGTGTTTTTTATCGTTTTAGGTTATTTATTAGTGTTTTAGCACAAAAATAGAGTATGGTCCAAATGGACAAAAGAAAATGGCGGAAAATTAAACAAAACGTCCAAATGAACAAAGGGAAAATAGCGGAATCATAAAGAATACGTCCAAATGGTCAAAGAGAAAATAGCGGAAACATAAAGAAATACGTCCAAATGGACAAAGAGAAAATAACGGAAACATAAACATGATGAATGATAAAATAAAGCATAAAGCGAGAAATATAAAGGACAATATAATAAAATGCGGAAATTAAATTCAATTGTTAAAGGTTAGAAAGATGACCATCTTGAAACTTGTCAAGTATATCATCGAATGTTAGTTGATCTTACCGAGCGGATCAGATGGCCAGCAACAATGAAGGCTTGAACTTCGGGGTGACGAATATGGAAAAAAGGTGTTGTACCTGCAAGGAACTCCGATGCCAAAGTAAGTATGTATTCCACAGGGTACAACAAATAATAGGGTCTTAGTGGTAAGAAAAAGATTACCTTGCCCTCTGTATGTAGAGGGCTATTTATAAGATGTTTTGGCGAGCAAATTGGACTCCTCCTTCTGGGGCGAATATTCAGGAGACGTGTGGATTGATTGTTTACCGAGCACGTGGGATCCTTGTGGTCGGTTATTTGGCCCGATTGCCCAGTCTGCTCGGATGTAATCCACCACGTGCGCTCTGACGTGTATTGGGCCAGAGGCGGGAATGGCTCAATTGAATGGATTGGACCGGTCCAGAACATTAGTAATAAAGATCGATGGTGAGTGAAGGATGATCTCGGATTTAAATTCTCGCCGGTATTGTGTTTACGAGTGAAAGGGAGGATGAGATCACGGTGCTGGGTTTTGGTAATATTTCCTGGATAACGGATTTGTTACCTCCCTTCTTTCTTCTGCTCGAGCGTTGTGTTCCCTTGGGATGTGTTTTACTTTGGCGCTCCTGAATCGGGCCAGTCTTTCTTTTACGAGGGCTAGGTATTCGGCGAGGGCTTCACTTTTGACCTGATATTCGCCCGAGATGTGAGACGCGACCAATTGAGAGTCGGTAAATACCTCAATTTCTTCGGCTTCCAAGTCGTTTGCGAGGCGCAGCCCGGCTAGCGGGGCCTCATATTCTGCTTAGTTGTTGGATGTTGGGAATGATAGTGAGAGGGATACCTCTATGAGGGTTCCTTGTCCACTTTCAAGAATGATCCCTGCCCCGCTCCCGGTCGAGCTTGAAGCGCCGTCCACATATAAGGTCCACCTTCGGGCGTTGTTGTTTGTTGTTTCGGGGAAGGCCATTTCGGCTACGAAGTCTGCCAAGACCTATGCTTTAAGGGCTTTTCTTCCCTCGTATTTGATGTCGAACTCCGCCAGTTCCAAAGACCACCGGAGCATTCTCCCGGCCATGTCAGGGCGTGCAAGCAATTGTTTTACGGGTTGCTCGGTTCGTACGACTATGGTATGTGCTAGGAAATAGTGTCTGAGTTTTCGGGCCGCGGTTATCAACGCGAGTCCGACCTTTTCGATCTGTTGATATCTGATCTCGGGGCCCTAGAGTGCTTTGCTTGTGAAGTAAATGGGTTTCTGGCCTTCCGAGGTTTCTCGTATCAAGGCCGCGCTAACGGCCTCGGGGCCTACGGCGAGGTAGAGGTATAAGATTTCTCCAGCTTCCGTCTAGATAAAACTGGTGGGCTGGATAATGCCCATTTGAGAAGGGAGAGGGTGCATTCGCACTCCTCCGTCCATTCGAATGTGGTCTCTTTGCGGAGGAGTTTGAATAGTGGTAGGGCGTGTTGCGCGGATTTGGCCACGAATCTGGATAGTGAGGTGAGCATGCCGTTCAAGGTTTGGATTGACTTTTTCGAATTTGGAGTGGGTAAGTCTGAGAAGGCCCTGCACTTATCCGGGTTGGCTTCGATTCCTCTTTCTGTTAAGAAGAAGCCGAGGAATTTTCCTGCACGGACGCCGAATGTGAATTTTTCCGGATTGAATCTCATTTTACACTTTCGGGCTTGCTTGAAAACCTTTTTAAGGTGAACGGCGTGATCAGTTTCCCGTTGGGATTTGACGATCATATCGTCCATATAGACTTCGAGCATATCGCCTATCTCTGCTTGAAAGACTTTGTTCATCATGCGCTGGTACGTCGCCCCAGCGTTCTTTAGACCGAAGGGCATTACGTTGTAGTAATAGTTGCCCGATTCGGCCATGAAGGCCGTATATTTCTTGTCAGTTTTAGCCATGGGTATTTGATTATACCCGGAATATGCGTCCATGAATGAGAGTAATTTAAAACCGGCGGAATTATCAACTAGTTTATCTATGTTTGGGAGAGGATAAGCATCTTTTGGGCAAGCCCTATTAAGATCGGTGTAGTCAGTGCACATGCGCCATTTTCCATTTAATTTTTTAACAAGTACAACATTGGAGAGCCAAGTAGTGTACTTGGCCTCTAGGAGGTCTTTTACAGCTAGTTCGGCCGCAGCCGTTTTTTCTGGTGACTGTTTTCTTCTTCTCTGAGCGACGGCCTTGCAGGTCGGATTGATGGTTAGGTGATGGCAAGCCACTACTGGGTCAAGTCCGGGCATTTCTGCAGCGCTCCAGGCGAATAGGTCGGCATTCTCACGGAGGTAAGCTTTGAGTTGTCTTTTGGCCAGGTCTGGCAGGTTCGACCCGATCTTGACTCCCCTGGTCGGATCTTCTCCCAGGGCTACGAGTTCAAAGTCTCCGTCTGGAATTGGTCGGAGGATCCCTTCGGATATGCCTGAGTTGATGCTCTGCTCGGGTTCTCCCAGAAAACGACTGTCGAGGTCGATAGTGTCGATGCGGGGCATAGATTTGTTGGTTTCAGGAGTAGCGCTGGTTGCTGTCTTCTCTTGGGCCGGTGTCTTTATCGCGCTCAGGCCCTTAGAGGAGGCTTCGAAACACCTTCTGGCTGCTTCGATGTCGCCGTGGAGTGTCGCTACTTGTCCTTTGGTCGTATAGTATTTGAGCTTGAGGTGTACGGTTGAGGGAACCGCGATTAATTCGGCCAGAGTGGGGCGTCCGAGGATGCACTGGTATATTGATGGGCATTCGATGACGAAAAATTGGACTTTCACTGCCCTGGTGGTCTCTGCTGACCCGATCGAAACTATGAGTTCCATGAATCCCCACGGCTTGGTTACTGTGCCATTGAATCCTTGTAGGTCTGATCCTACGTACGGTGTAAGGTGACTATCGTTCAGCTGCAATGTCTTGAACAATTGGGAGTACATGATGTCCATTGAGCTTCCCTGGTCGACCAATATGCGTCGCACGTCAAAATTAGCCATCCGTGCTCGGATGAGGAGCGGAATGGTCGCATTAGGTGATCCTCCGGGCAACTCTTCTTTATAGAAAGATATTGAGGAGGGACTGCCTTTAGCATGGTCAGAGGTCGAGGCCATGTTTGCACTGGCCGAGATTAGCTCGTCGAACTTGCGTTTTACGGATCTGACGGTCAGCTTGCTGAAACCCCCGCCTGATATAACCATTGCGGACGGGAACCTCTCCCATATGCTATGGGAGAAATAAGTGGTTGCTGCGTTGGCCCAGTTAGGGAGGTAAAAATCTTCCGGCCTGGTAATGCTCATGGCCACTTGCATGGCGGGCGTATTCTCCGCCGACTTTTCCTCGGTGACTGGCTTAGCTTCTTTAGCGGCCTCCTGCTTCTTCGCATATTGCTTTAGATGTCCCTCTCTAATTAATATCTCTATGGCATCTTTAAGGTGGATGCAATCCTCAGTGTTGTGCCGTGGCCTTTTTGGAAACGGCAGAATTTCGATTTATCCACGTTTGGCCGGGTGGGCAAGCTCTTAGGGAATCGGACCTTGCCCGTCTGAAACTCAGCGTTTGCGCATTCGTTCAAGATGCGCTCCCTTGACGCGTTTAGCGGGGTGTACTCTCGGAATTTCCCCGCAGGGGCTTTGTAGTCCTTGGGGTCCCGAGTCTTATCATCCTTCTTTTTGTCAGTCCCTCGGCGAGACTCATCTTAGCGGGCATTTTTACTGCTCTCTTCGTGCCTGGAATTGCGGACAGCGTGAGCGGCTTCTTTCTCCTCATATTGTATGCAGGCTTGGGCTTTGAGGAAGAATTCGTCAAGAGTGGCCGGTGTTTCAATCCCGACGGCTTTAGCAAAGTCCGAGCGTGGTCGAAGGCCGCGCTCGAGCAAAAACTTCTTCATATGGGCAGTGGTGGATACTTGTACGGATTCTTTATTGAATCTTTCTATGTATGCCCGTAAAGACTCGTCCTTTCCTTTGATAATGGCTTCCAAGGAGGCTTCTGACTTTGGGTGTCTTCGGGAGGCCGTGAAATGTCTGGAAAAAAGTTTTCCGAGCACCATCCATGATGTGATCGATTCGTCTGGCAAACTTTTATACCAAGTCATGGCTCCTTTTCGCAGAGTGGTCGGGAACAAACGGAATTTAATGGCACCGGGCACTCCTCTGTAGTCGAGAAGGGCGTCGATGTTCTCAATGTGCTCGTCTGGATCTGTGGTCCCGTCATATGTCCCTAACGTAGGGGTTTTTCGAGACCGGTTGGTAGGGGAGCATCTAGAATTGCTTGGGATAGAGGACCATGGCGCTCTTCCTCGTCGTCACTGGCGGAGGGAGAAAAGGATCGACTCTGGCTGCGCCTGCGTCGCCTCCGGCTGTCGTCGTGTTTACCCGGGGGTGATCTAGACCTCCTTCTTGGCTGGGGGGACTGCGAGCGATGACGGGAATGCTGATCGCTTGATTGTTTATTGGAAGATGGATCCCCATTCTTCTTGGGGGAAGGGGACCGTGGACGTTTCTTGGTGACACCTTGGCGTCGAGAATGGGTTTTGTGATCAGGGGGAGTTCTTGAACGGCGCTTCTGTTCGAGGGCCCCGATTCGGCTACTTTGCTGTTGCAGGGGCGCATTGGTCTGGGCAAGAGCAGCTAGAACAGCGTTTAGTGTCTGGTCCGGGGGGGGGGGGGGTCTGCCCTTTTGAGAGGAAAGGGTTACCCAGATTTTCTTTGTGGTTGTCTTTCCCGCTTGTATCTTCGAAGCGATGAGATTGATCGTCTCAGAGATCTTTAGGGGAAGGGGATGCTGTGACACCGTCTCGAGGAACGGTGTTTCTGGATGGAGGAACGATGGAGATGTCGTTTTTCTTAAGAATTGCAACGTCCAATGACGAGGGATCTTCGTTATTGCCGTCCATGAGTAATGATTTGGTTAGAGCTTTGGTTCCTGGGTTCTTGAAGGATGCAAGAATGGATCAAGAAGGTGCAAGAAAGAGGAACGGGGGAGCTAGATTTCCCACAGACGGCGCCACTGATCTTACCGAGCGGATCAGATGGCCAGCAACAATGAAGGCTTGAACTTCAGGGTGACGAATATGGAAAAAAGGTGTTGTACCTGCAAGGCACTCCGATGCCAAAGTAAGTATGTATTCCACAGGGTACAACAAATAATAGGGTCTTAGTGGTAAGAAAAAGATTACCTTGCCCTCTGTATGTAGAGGGCTATTTATAAGATGTTTTGGCGAGCGGATTGGACTCCTCCTTCTGGGGCGAATATTCAGGAGACGCATGGATTGATTGTTTACCGAGCACGTGGGATCCTTGTGGTCAGTTATTTGGCCCGATTGCCCAGTCTGCTCGGATGTAATCCACCACGTGCGCTCTGACGTGTATTGGGCCAGAGGCGGGAATGGCCCAATTGAATGGATTGGGCCGGTCCAGAACATTAGTAATAAAGATCGATGGTGAGTGAAGGATGATCTCGAATTTAAATTCAATGAAAGTTTATCAGAAGCTTGATAAAATCATAGCGTCTATGCGATAAACTTCCATAAGTCTTAAATCAACCGCATACAATTCTCTGTCATATTGGATCTTTTCCGATTTAGTGACAATGTTGTGCTATGTTAAGCAGATTGCCAAGTGCCTTATGTAGAAGTCACCCTACAACGAGGTCGGACAATAATTTATGTGCTAATGCATGCGAGAGAAACAATATATAGATCATTCTCCGAAAGCAATACCGCACGAAAAGAAACATAAGAATTCTCAAGATATTGAAGATTTTCATCGATCAAAAGAAAAAAAGAAGGAGAAGAGGAATAAAGATACATAAAAATAAAATCACTCAAACTATCATTAATATCATTCATCTAATATTATGGATTTGGTTCTTTCAAACCTATCAACATCCCAGATCCAATGATATTAATGAAGTAGAGGGAGAAGAGATGCAAAAAACAAGTTTAAAACGGGTTTCCCAAAACAGGGAAACGGGTTTCCTATACATGTTTTTGGCAAAAATCAGTTAGGGAAATCGATTTCCATAAACAGGGAAATCGATTTCCTGCAAGAAATTTTTAGAAATTCGGCATTTTAAGAGAGAAAACTTTGCTCAAACACAACATCAAACACCTTATGATCTTGGATACCATTATGCACGAAAATACCATCCAATCACCACCAAATAGAACCAATATAGCACCAAAGGTACATCACACACAAACAACAATGGATCGCATCTTGGAATATAGAATGGATCTAGAGATTTACCACTTCTTTCACAAACTTTGAGTCTACTTCAAGAACACACAGCAAATGGTTTGATCTTCCACAATTGATGATGAACAACAAAAAGAAAAGAGTGAGAGGATGAAGGTCTAGTTCAAAATTAGTATGATTCAAGGTGAATCTTACTAATTCTATGGAAATGAACTTTGGGTGAGAGGTTTGGAAAAGGATAAGGAGAGAAAAATGCAAGAGTTTCTTTGGCTATCTAAGCTTGTCAAATGAAGGAGAGGAGGCCTCTATTTGTAGAATTGGAAGTGAGGGTAGTGACAAATTGGTAATTGTCCCTTGGAGATTAATTTGAATTTAATTGGTAAAATAGGGTTAAAATGAGAATAATGAAGAGAATTAATTATGGTGATGAGGTGGAATATTAGTAATGACAATGAATAGTAAAGGGAATGTGATTGGTGCCAAAATGATGTCATGCTTCCCTCTTTTTTTTCAAATTTCGTCTATGGAAATCGATTTTCTTATATGGGGAAATCGATTTCCCCAGCCAATTTTTCAAAAATTTCCTTTTGAATTGCTTTTGGTTCTTGATCGGTCTCTTACCTGTAAAACACAAACAAAAGAAACAAAATGCATATTTTTGGATTTTGGTTAGTATAAAACAAAATAAATGAATATAGGTGCTTGATGGTTCCCCTTATAACACCAAAAAATGAAACCTCAAGATTGTGATCTTGATTGACGATTGAAATAAGAATGATGTATGATCTTAGGGTCAAAAATTGGGGTATGACACTTATTTCCTTGTATTATGAAAAATAGAGCATAATTTTAGTAAAGGCCTAACACTTAGCACCTCCCCTTTACTAACCACAACACTGGCTCAATTACCTTATTTCTCAATTCTTCAATTTTATCCGATTAAAATACCAACTAATCCCAATAATTAATTTAAATTTTACTTAAATTAATAAATAAAAAATACGGGGTGTTACATGGGGCGCTGTCGCTACCGCGAAAAATGGAATCAGAGTCGCCACCAATATATTTATCCCATCGCGGGAAAGGAATATCAGAAACCTAACTCGGAATAAGAACAAGGTCTTTCGACCAGAGAACAGGGCACGGGAGTCGGTTACGCAAGGGGAAGGTGCTAGCACCCCTCACGCCCATCGTACTCGATGGTATCCACCTATGTTTGTTTCTATCTAAAGGGTGTATCTATGTCTAAACCTAAATGCAAATGCATGCAAAAGAAATACGGGGAAAAGAAGGAATTATTTACAAGTGTGCTCGCTTAGGCCCCGCGACCCAATGCCTACGTATCCCTTACAAGGAATCAGAGCTACCGTAGTTCGGCTCCATAGTTTCCATTTGTTTTGTATTTTTTAGTTGAACAGCGGTTAAGGTCACAATCCACGATGCTCGACCTTTGGAGACTTATACGCCTACTTTTGGAAAGGACTTAACTTGTTCTTAAGCGCCTAACAAGGCAAAAGAATGAACTTGGGTTTGTGTTTTTTATGTAACTACATGATGAACAAAACCCAATACAAGGTTTCGCACCACTTCGTCACTTTGTTTTAATTCGAGCCTTTATTAAGTGTTTTAAATGTTTTTGGTTGGGTATTTTTTAAGGGAATTTACTTTGCGATTAGAATCACATAAAAATGTATAATGATCGAGAAGCAGATTAGGGAATGAATCCCACTCACTTCTATCCCATTATATAATGTTCAAGAAACAGATTAGGGAATGAATCCCACTCATTTCTATCCCATTAATTAATGTTTGAGAAACAGATTAGGGAATGAATCCCACTCATTTCTCTCCCATTAAGTAGTGACCGAGAAACAGATTAGGGAATAAATCCCACTCATTTCTATGCCACTAAGTGATTGAGAAACAGATTAGGGAATGAATCCCACTCATTTCTCTATCACTTTCTTAATGTGATTCGCATCTTTATTTATTAGTGTTTTAAAGTTGAAAAGAAAAGAGAATGAAAGAAGGGGGACTAGCCTAATTTCTAAACCTAGTGTTATTGTAATTCTAATTCTAAAGTCTAACATGGTGACTAAATTCTAAAGGGAGCATTAAAATGGTATTAACAAAGTAGGCCAAAAATATGGCCAAAAACAAGTAACAAAATCACACAACAATTATACAAAAATAGCATGAAAATGATACAAAAGCATAAGAGAAGCAATTCAAGTATTAGTACAAAATTAGACTAAAAAAATATTACTATTTTTATGAGTTTTTTTAATGTCAAGACTAACCTCAAATCTACTATTTTTATGAATTTCTTTATGTGAACAATTACCTAAAAACTAACAAAAAAAAGATGATTTTATTACCTAAAAAAATTAGAGCAAAACTATGTCAAAAAACCTTTAAATTCTAAAAAGAAAAACAATGGAGTCAGGGGGTGTATGTTAAAAGTGATGGTGAGCAAAGCAAGGGCGCAGGGCCCAAGGGATTGAAGCCCAAGCAGAATTTTATTGTTCAGATTTTTTAGCCAAAAAATGGCGTAATGGGCCACAGGGGGTAGATACAGCAATTCGTATGGCCCAAGGTGGTAATGATCCACATCCAGATTATTGATCCAATTTTTATTATTTTTCAGAATTTTAATCAATTTATTATTAAAGGAAAACTAATTAATTAAAAAAGGAAATTAGGGTTGTGTTGTGACGTTCCCAATCCCTCTCTCACCCTTATTCTCGTCTTCCTCAATCGCGAAACGCGACGGCGCCGGAGAAATCCTCTTCTCCGAGCGACCTTGATTCAAACAACAACAATACTTCATCCCTTGCGTTTCCCTCATCTCGATTCGCGTTCTCACATCAGATTCCAAACGAAAGCAAACGGATATGATAAGCTAAAAGAAGGAGAGGATCGATTTACCTAGTATGAAGATCGAATGGAAACGATGGAGCTTCTGGTGCGAACTCGAGCGAAATAAACGCACCGAGCAGAGAGTTCCTTCAGGTGAGCTTTGATTCTTTAAATTCCTCTTTTCGCGGGTTCCTTATCCCTCTACTTCGATTCTTCCTCTCTTCTTCGAGATTTCCTTTCGATTCTTTAAGTGTTGCTGAATTTTCTATCGCAACGTGATGATGTTGTTCTTTGATTGTTGTAGCGATGAAGGACTCAGTGATGACGATTGAATCGAAGTTGTACTCGGTTATGACTCTTTTTCTTCTGGTTTTTGTTAGATTTTCTGCTGGGGATTGATGAGGAAGGTCGATGAAGATTGGCGAAGTGTTGAAGGCTTGATGAAGATGTGATTGAGTTATGGTTGGAGAAGATTCAGCGATGATTTTGCGATGGAGAGGCTTTCCGAGATGAAATTTTCGTTCAGAGTTTGTTATGGATTTTTGTTGTTGTGAAGATTGGAGAAAGGTTTAGAGAGAGCATTCAGAGTGAAGGATTGAAGGTTGTGAAGATGTGAAGAAGATGAGTGAAGGTGTCGGTGATGATATGGTGAAGCAAAGAGAGTTCAGAGAGACTGGAGAGAGATTGAAGGAGGTAGAAGATGAAGTTTTGAAGAGTGAAAATGGTGGATGAATGGTGTGTGGAGAAGATGATGATGATGAGTGAAGAATGAAGAAGATGAGAATGAAGAGTGACGATTCTGAGAGAATGGAGAGGAAAGTGGTGGTGAAAAATGGTTGAGAGCCTGAATGAAGGTGGAGGTCCTGATTTTATAGAAGCATCCAGGTTGAATTCTCCCTCTCATTTTTCTGTTTTGATTCAGTTATTTCTGTTAGCAATTGGTTGAAAACTGTTAGCTGTTAGAAGGTAGTTAGAAGAGGTTATGATTCTGTTATTGTGATTAGAAAGTTAGTTAGGAACTCTGTTAAGTAGTTATGTTTGACAGTTGGGTTAGTTATGACTGAATGTTGGTTAGTCTTGTAACTGATTTTTTGGAGGTTGTCAAGAAGAATTAGTGAACTGTTGGATTCTGTTTTCTGTTAGAGTTTGAAAGAGTTAGTTTAGGCTGGTTATGTGTTGAGCTTTTCTTCTGAATTTTGATGCAGGGGCTGCTGGTACATACATGTAGATGGACTTCTATACACATCCTCGGTTGCGCACTATTGTATAACAAAAATCATGCTTTTCCTTCCTTGAATGTGGCTGCTGTTGGCGCTTATGATAACTAACTGTGTAATGGTACTTGCAGGTTCTTTTTATCTTTCCAGGCAGTCATGGTTCAAATGAAATTCACATGCTCAGCCCGCATCGTTTTGACGCATATTGTTCAAGGCAAACTAAGAGCAGAATAGGAACATGTGGTATTGAAGGCTTGTTGGAAATAAGCTTCAGGATGGTGTAAAGACTTTAGTCTGTAGTCAAACAGTTTTTTGTAATTTTGAATGTAATAATCTTTGGGCTTGAAAATGTAAGTGATGCAGACCTCTTTTTCTTGTAATGGATTGGACTGAATATTGTAGAAGCTCCCTGAAGATTGCAATTTGATACTTCTCTTTTTGTAAAGAACCTTGAATGATAGCCCAATTCGAGACCAAAGTCGGATGACATTGAATTTGAACTACATCTCTTTTGTACTTTTGAATGGATTTGATGATGTTGAATGGAACTCAAAACACCATTAGAATCTTGATATTTTTTATCTTGAAGACACATTTTCTAATACACAAATCATTCTTCTTTTTTTTTTCGAGAACTTGCACCCAATTTAAGAACTTTGGTTCCTTGTTATTTATCTTTCTAACTCAAATCCACTTCGACCCTTAATGGACAAAAACCAAATCACTTCGCCTCTTCGATAAATTCTGACTCAATTCAAATCCTTTAATCTAAATGTGAGTCAAGCAACCAATATTAGGAAGAATAATGCCCCAGTCTTTGGAACTGTCATGTCATACGGGATATGGGCTTTATGTATTAAAAGACAGATGGATCCACTACTCCATAAACCACGGTTCTTGCATCATAACTACCTTGAGGGATCCTTTAAGAATACAAGAGTTGAAGCACAACAAGAAAACCCAATAAATCTCGGTGAATTAATGATTGCGTATGCCACATATAAGAAACTCTTTATTGTTTTCTTGATTTTTGGGGAATCTTCATAGAGGAAAACCTTGTAGCCTTAGGAGAAAGAAATCCACCATGAACGACCGTATAAAACCGTAGCTTTCAATATCCTTGATCCAATACAAAGTTATTTGATTAATGAATGTGTGAATGTTAGATGGCCTGATGACGGATGCAAATGAAATGTAAAGCCTAAGCCAGTTAGAAATAAATATGGGCAAATTTTGGGGTGCAACAGCTGCCCCTATTTAATCGTCTTAAACCTGAAGGTGAGATTGGCGTTAGCCTTTCGAACATTCGAGGTAGAAGAAGATTAAATACCAAAGTACCAGAAAATTTGCGCTCCAGGTGACAGATGTTTGTATCATTTCTTTTTTCTTTTTGGATGCCTCCACTTAACAAGCTTCAGCAAGTAACTGTAATATTCCCGTAGGATTTCCTCGAAGGAAAGAAAAAGCCTTGTAATGCCTATAATAGGCAGGTGCAAAAGATTAGTTTGCCAGAACACTTTTTGGGGAGTATACGACAAACGTCCACAACTCGAAGGTTAGGACACTCACGACTAAAAGTCGGAAACTCAGAACTCACAACTCAAAGATTGAAAGACTCACGACTCGAGGTCGGAAACCCCAAAACTCACAACTCAACGGTTGGAATCTCAGAACTCTCAAATCAACGGTTGGACAACAAAGGACTCACAACTCGACGGTTGGAATCTTCACGACAAAAATTCGGAAACTCACGACTCGAGGTCGGAAAACAAAGGACTCACAACTCGACGGTTGGAATCTTCACGACAAAAAGTCGGAAACTCACGACTCGAGGTCGGAAAACAAAGGACTCACAACTCGACGGTTGGAATCTTCACGACAAAAAGTCGGAAACTCACGACTTCTAGGTCGGAAAACAAGGGACTCACAACTCGACGGTTGGAATCTCATTAGATCTGAAGGGGTATGCCGATAACCACCGGACTTGAACGGGGAGGACTAAACAATATTAGACCTGACCGAAGGATGCCCATAACCACGGGACTTGAAAGGGATGCCAATAATCATTGGACTTGACTGCAAGAAGACTAGTAATGACCAGACTCTTATTGGAGATGTTATCAAACACTGTATTTGCAAGGAAACATTGACGCTTGCGAAGCATAAGAATTACATGGATCCCTCAGGCCAAAGGCGGGTGTAATTCTACAAAAGTGACAATCACTTGAATTGCCACACACAAAGTATGGTTTATCCAAATGATTGATCTCTGCAAATGGGAAATAACCAATGAAACAATGATCTTGATGAAGAAAGACTTTGTATTCAATCCACACTGGAGAGAGAAAATGAGACTTCTTCTGGGGATATATTATATTGTGCCCTTGGAGCGTACACAAACTGGCTTATGCATTGATGCATGTTTGAATTTTTCTTTAGCGTAATGCTCCATTTTCATGGAAATGCTACGCATTTTTGTAGATGCAATGTGAATGCAATGATTACTATATGCAATGCGCCAGATAAAGGCAATAGTGTGATAGAGAAGCAAAATCATTGGGGTCCCTTCGGGGAGTATTCCATTGAATTTCATCTTTGACCTCGGGAGAGGTAAACACCAGGGAGAATCCCCTTAGTGTTAAGAATTCTGTGGGGGTGCCAATAAACATTGGACTTTGACTTGCGGGATACACTTCTGATTGTTGACTTGAAGAAAATTTTGACTTCTCACCATGTGCCATTGCTTGGAGAATTTTCAGCTTGAGGAGATTCCCTCAATTCACCATGGCGGGGATTAGAAATCCAGATAAGGAACCACGGTTGGGAGAATTGGAACACTCCTAGGAGAAATAAACTCCTATGCTTGTGGAATAGAACTGACTCTCCGAAGAAATAAACTCCTATGCTTGGGGAGAGAGTAACTTGTTGGGGAAAAGCATTATGATACTTATCAACTTCGTGATGGTCAACTGCACTTTACAAGTGAAATGACGGTTCCTTAAAGATTGTGCCCCAGGTTGATTGAATTTTGAGAGAGATTCCTCGATTGGATTGCCCCATATTAAATGGATTTGGGAGATCACACCTCGATTTGATTGCCCCTGATTATGTACCTCTTTCTAGAATCCGCAAATTTACTCCCTTTAAAGTCAAACAAACTGTGAAAGCAAATTTATCATGCTCAATGGAGCTTTCGGATTTCCTCTTTCAGGATAGTCAATCACTTGGATATCAAACTGTTCAGGCTCAGCAGAGTATTCAAACTTTTCTCCTCAGGGTAACCAATCAACGGAAGTACCAACTGTCTATGCTCAATGAAGTCTTCAGGCAACATGCCCCTTGATATCACGCCTCTGAAATGGTTAGCTTCTTGCTCCACGGAGTTCTCAAGTCTCTTTTACTTTGACATGATCAAGCTCCTCATGGATTCTCATCCTGGAAGTTTCCTTGATGTTTAAGCAAATGATTTGTATGCAAAAGAATGTTAATTCTAAGAATGATAATTCTAATGCAAAGCCTATGCTAGTCTTGAAGTTTAAAAAACTTTTTATGCAATGAGGTTGCAACCTCTTGTGAATGAAAGATAAAGCGAGCATACGATACCAACATATATGTGTTACGCTTCATTGAGAGTCAGTAAACACTATCTCATTGGAGTGCGTTTTCGAAATAAACCCTACTTCAATTAGGACTTTTAAGGGTTGTAACTTGGCCGGGTTCGTGGTTTTTTGAAACAAAGGATTTTTAGGCTCAAAATTATTTAGTGCCCACCCCCTTCGTGATGTTCTCCACTCCTAAGTTCAGTTAACTCAACATGAGTGCTCGTCCCTCACCAGGAATTTTTTTGAAATGGTTGAGGAATCAATGAGATATTTCGGACATGGCAGTCACTCACCTTTTATTCTTTAGATTTATCGTCACACGATTTTGTTCTTGCTTTATTTTCACCATTATTTTTCTTTTTATGGCTATATCTTTCTTTCATCATTTTTCTTTTCATTCATTTTTTTTGCTTGCCTTCTTTTTTTTTTGAACAAGTCGTGTGACCTCACATTGTCTTTGATTCATTGGAAGTGATTTCGACTGCCTCATTCCATGGTTGATGAAGGATTACCATTGTGGTATCGTCATCTTTTGTCATCTTGATAGATGAAGGATAACCATCACGATTTTTGATTTTCCTCAACCTTTGGAAGGATAACCATTGTTGTATCCTTGAATGTATATCATTTGGTGAGTTTTGAACACTCGATCAAGTTAAATGAACACTACCCTGCCCCAGGGTTAAACTTAAAGGTTTTTTCTGATCAGAAAGGAAACTCCTACTTCAAGGCTCAAAGGGGTTTAACGAGGGTCTATCTCCCTTATATCTCCGGTGTTTGGGGATTTGAAACAATGCCTGTACATCATCAGTAGGGTTTTATTCAAAAACACACAATTAGGGATTTTGCATTTTTTCTTTCATCATTCTCCCTCCGCTCGTTGCCTAAGCAAGATATAAGTAAAGTTGGTATCGTAATGCCAAAAACTTTTTTTTTTGAGTGAAAACGAATGGATTACTTCAAGACAAACATAACAATGTATTATGATTTTCATTCAAAAATTAACAAAATTTTACATGCTAGCAATTCTTAAACAAACAAAGAAAGATTACAAATGAAAATGCAGTAGAGAACCAAATGAATGACCATTATTGAGGAGACTTGACTCCGTATGGACTTATTGATCTTGAATACTTTCTGCATTTCCTTCCAAAAACTTCAGATTACTTCAAAAGGAAACTTCAACGAAGTCACCCGAGAGTTGTAATTATTATTTTCTTTTTACTCTTTTTTTTTTTACTTTAGGGATTTGAGCAATGCGAGTGAGGCAATGCTCAAGATAAGAGTACGTCTTGCTTATCCCTCGTGCGGGAGCCCCAAGCATATTCGTTGAAGAAGTATTTGCCATCAAACATGGAGGAACCTTGCGCGGTTACCAAATTTAGAGAGACTACTTGTTGCAAAGAGAGCTCAAACACCAACTAAAACACCAAT
The DNA here is from genome assembly GCF_029867415.1 of Vicia villosa. Lineage (NCBI taxonomy): Eukaryota > Viridiplantae > Streptophyta > Magnoliopsida > Fabales > Fabaceae > Vicia > Vicia villosa. The sequence continues at coordinate 212,183,720 of NC_081182.1, read as the reverse complement.
CTCCACGGATACAACTGAGCATAAGAACCTTGAGAATGAGAGATGCTTCTACAAAACATTCTTGATTTCCCTTTTTTTGAAAAGATTCTGACAAAGTTGCTCAAGAATTTGGGGTGCTTTTATTATTATCATACCAACCAGTTCAAACAAGGAAATAGCCTTTCACAAAATAGGAGGTGCTGAAATGAGAATACGGAAATGAAATGATGATTGCCATAGTTGAGGAGACTTGACTCCGTATGGACTTATTGCTTCAGAAGATCCACTGAGTCAGCGGAGAACTTCAACCTTGGCCCTCGGGTATGAAAGTGATAGCCTTGGAATCAATCAAGTCTTGAACCTTGTCTTTGAATGGTTGACAATCTTCAATCGAATGGCCAGGTGCCCCAGCATGGTAGCCACAACTAACATTAGGGTCAAATCCCTCATGATACGGGAAACGAACAGGCTTCGGTTGCTTTGGTTCTACCAAGGAAAGATTGATCAAGTGAGAAAGCAGCTTATCACGAGTCATAGGAATGGGATCATACACTCTTTTCGGCTTTCTATGCCTCTGTCTACCTTGTGGGTGACGATTGTGTTGATAATTCCGCCTTTGTGGCACATACTGACCCGATTGATCCTTTGGGATAAGCTTCTGTTGAACAAACTGAGTGGGAGGCTGATTGAGAGTTGCAACACAAATTTGTGGGTCATCCTGAACAAGAGTTACTGCCACTGCTTCATGACAAGAGATATGATCAGGAGAATAATCAGGAGATTCCTCTTCATAATCAGAAACTGCATTGGTCTCTTCATTCATTTGCTTATGGGATTCAGAAGGAGTACCAAAAACTTGGACATTACCATTCCTAATACCATGCTCCATTCGTTCTCCGACGAGAACTAATTCTGCAAAATCAGAGGCTTTACATGCAGCCAAACATTGGTAGTACGGACTTTCCATCACATCCTTGAACATATCCATGAGCTCTTTCTCTAAGAGTGGAGGTTGAACTTTAGCAGCTAATTCTCTCCATCTTCGGGCATATTCTCTGAACGATTCGTCAGTTTTCTGAGTCAAAGCTTGGAGTTGCATTCTGGTCGGAGCCATGTTACTGTTGTGCTTGTAACGCTTGACAAAGGCTTCTGCTAGTTCTTTCCAAGTTCGGACATCGGTTCTTTCGAGTTGGTTATACCACTCAAGAGATGTACCACTGAGGCTATCTTGAAAGAAATGCATTAACAACTTGTCATTCTCCGCATAAGGAGCCATTTTGTTGCAAAATGCCTTGACATGAGCTATCGGACACGTGATACCCTTGTACTTCTCGAAGTTGGGAGCTTTGAACTTAGCAGGAATCTTAATACCAGGCACTAGGCACAAACCAACAGCGTCTAAATTAATAGAGCCACGACCTTCCATGGCTTTCAACCTTTCATCCAAGAGGTGGAACCTTTTGTCAAACTCGTCAATCGGGAACCTGAAGGCTTCAAGTTCAGAATTATTCTCATGATGCGAAGTCTCCTTAGCAGGAATTGGAATCTCAACAGTATTTCTAACATTATGATTTACAAGACCTTCTCCTGGGTTGAGATTAACATCTACATTCGGCCTCGGAAGAACCTGTCGCAACTCTTCATGTCTAAAAGCAAGGGCTTGAATGGCCCCCATACACTGATTCAGGTTAATCCCCATTTCTGTCCTCATCTGAGTTAAGTCCTCACGGAGTTGTTCCATCATTAATCTTCAAGCACGTAGCGGTGAGAAGTCAATTTGTTGTTGATGTCAAAATCTGAATACAAAGGGCCCCCATAAGCTTCTGATAGAACCATGAAATGCATGATAGTGTGAATGCATGTTTCATTTCTAAGGGATCCTAAAGTCTTTTCATCAACTTTTGTTTCTCTTTTATTCTTTTTTTTTGTTGCATATAGTATCTTTTCTTTTTCTTTTCCATCTTTTATTTTTTTTTACTTTTTTCATCTTTTTTTTTTTGGAAATAGACTTTAGAATCCCCCACAAATGAAGTGGATAAAGTAATGATGTTATGCAATGCAAAAGCATGGGATCAAGGTCCATATAATCCGAGTAACCACTGTACAATCCTCTGAATAACTGATGTAGGTCAGATGTCATGAGATCAAAGGTCCGACACCCTTTTGAATACCAGGAGAACCAATAGTCACCAACAGAATAGAATAGTCACCAACGGTACCTGTCATGTATATCCCTCCCCACTCACAGGTAAATCTAGGTCAAGGTAGGTCAAAAGGTCTCCAGCGTTAACAACTCTCCTGAAACACCATCATTGTTGCAAATACATGCCAACAACGGTATCCCATTCGAGTCTCAGCTGGTCGTGGGTCTCATGATCGCAATCAACAGAACCTGACATTCTGTTGGCGTCATGACTATCCACTCTATCCTAGGTATCCTATGTGTTAACTCTGGCCTGGGTATTGGGCCTTTTACCTCATAGAACAACCCACCCAACCTGCAAAACAGAACAGAAGACCCCAAGGAACACAGAATATAATCCATATGCATGATATGCAAGCAGAAAAGTAAACATGTAAACATATATACAAGGTATGGACATAAAAACAAATAAACACCCAGTAAATAAACAAACAAACGCAGGCTAGGATCGACTCACTAAGGATGGACCAGCAACAGGTCTATCAACATCCCCAGCAGAGTCGCCAGCTGTCGCTACCGCGAAAAATGGAATCAGAGTCGCCACCAATATATTTATCCCATCGCGGGAAAGGAATATCAGAAACCTAACTCGGAATAAGAACAAGGTCTTTCGACCAGAGAACAGGGCACGGGAGTCGGTTACGCAAGGGGAAGGTGCTAGCACCCCTCACGCCCATCGTACTCGATGGTATCCACCTATGTTTGTTTCTATCTAAAGGGTGTATCTATGTCTAAACCTAAATGCAAATGCATGCAAAAGAAATACGGGGAAAAGAAGGAATTATTTACAAGTGTGCTCGCTTAGGCCCCGCGACCCAATGCCTACGTATCCCTTACAAGGAATCAGAGCTACCGTAGTTCGGCTCCATAGTTTCCATTTGTTTTGTATTTTTTAGTTGAACAGCGGTTAAGGTCACAATCCACGATGCTCGACCTTTGGAGACTTATACGCCTACTTTTGGAAAGGACTTAACTTGTTCTTAAGCGCCTAACAAGGCAAAAGAATGAACTTGGGTTTGTGTTTTTTATGTAACTACATGATGAACAAAACCCAATACAAGGTTTCGCACCACTTCGTCACTTTGTTTTAATTCGAGCCTTTATTAAGTGTTTTAAATGTTTTTGGTTGGGTATTTTTTAAGGGAATTTACTTTGCGATTAGAATCACATAAAAATGTATAATGATCGAGAAGCAGATTAGGGAATGAATCCCACTCACTTCTATCCCATTATATAATGTTCAAGAAACAGATTAGGGAATGAATCCCACTCATTTCTATCCCATTAATTAATGTTTGAGAAACAGATTAGGGAATGAATCCCACTCATTTCTCTCCCATTAAGTAGTGACCGAGAAACAGATTAGGGAATAAATCCCACTCATTTCTATGCCACTAAGTGATTGAGAAACAGATTAGGGAATGAATCCCACTCATTTCTCTATCACTTTCTTAATGTGATTCGCATCTTTATTTATTAGTGTTTTAAAGTTGAAAAGAAAAGAGAATGAAAGAAGGGGGACTAGCCTAATTTCTAAACCTAGTGTTATTGTAATTCTAATTCTAAAGTCTAACATGGTGACTAAATTCTAAAGGGAGCATTAAAATGGTATTAACAAAGTAGGCCAAAAATATGGCCAAAAACAAGTAACAAAATCACACAACAATTATACAAAAATAGCATGAAAATGATACAAAAGCATAAGAGAAGCAATTCAAGTATTAGTACAAAATTAGACTAAAAAAATATTACTATTTTTATGAGTTTTTTTAATGTCAAGACTAACCTCAAATCTACTATTTTTATGAATTTCTTTATGTGAACAATTACCTAAAAACTAACAAAAAAAAGATGATTTTATTACCTAAAAAAATTAGAGCAAAACTATGTCAAAAAACCTTTAAATTCTAAAAAGAAAAACAATGGAGTCAGGGGGTGTATGTTAAAAGTGATGGTGAGCAAAGCAAGGGCGCAGGGCCCAAGGGATTGAAGCCCAAGCAGAATTTTATTGTTCAGATTTTTTAGCCAAAAAATGGCGTAATGGGCCACAGGGGGTAGATACAGCAATTCGTATGGCCCAAGGTGGTAATGATCCACATCCAGATTATTGATCCAATTTTTATTATTTTTCAGAATTTTAATCAATTTATTATTAAAGGAAAACTAATTAATTAAAAAAGGAAATTAGGGTTGTGTTGTGACGTTCCCAATCCCTCTCTCACCCTTATTCTCGTCTTCCTCAATCGCGAAACGCGACGGCGCCGGAGAAATCCTCTTCTCCGAGCGACCTTGATTCAAACAACAACAATACTTCATCCCTTGCGTTTCCCTCATCTCGATTCGCGTTCTCACATCAGATTCCAAACGAAAGCAAACGGATATGATAAGCTAAAAGAAGGAGAGGATCGATTTACCTAGTATGAAGATCGAACGGAAACGATGGAGCTTCTGGTGCGAACTCGAGCGAAATAAACGCACCGAGCAGAGAGTTCCTTCAGGTGAGCTTTGATTCTTTAAATTCCTCTTTTCGCGGGTTCCTTATCCCTCTACTTCGATTCTTCCTCTCTTCTTCGAGATTTCCTTTCGATTCTTTAAGTGTTGCTGAATTTTCTATCGCAACGTGATGATGTTGTTCTTTGATTGTTGTAGCGATGAAGGACTCAGTGATGACGATTGAATCGAAGTTGTACTCGGTTATGACTCTTTTTCTTCTGGTTTTTGTTAGATTTTCTGCTGGGGATTGATGAGGAAGGTCGATGAAGATTGGCGAAGTGTTGAAGGCTTGATGAAGATGTGATTGAGTTATGGTTGGAGAAGATTCAGCGATGATTTTGCGATGGAGAGGCTTTCCGAGATGAAATTTTCGTTCAGAGTTTGTTATGGATTTTTGTTGTTGTGAAGATTGGAGAAAGGTTTAGAGAGAGCATTCAGAGTGAAGGATTGAAGGTTGTGAAGATGTGAAGAAGATGAGTGAAGGTGTCGGTGATGATATGGTGAAGCAAAGAGAGTTCAGAGAGACTGGAGAGAGATTGAAGGAGGTAGAAGATGAAGTTTTGAAGAGTGAAAATGGTGGATGAATGGTGTGTGGAGAAGATGATGATGATGAGTGAAGAATGAAGAAGATGAGAATGAAGAGTGACGATTCTGAGAGAATGGAGAGGAAAGTGGTGGTGAAAAATGGTTGAGAGCCTGAATGAAGGTGGAGGTCCTGATTTTATAGAAGCATCCAGGTTGAATTCTCCCTCTCATTTTTCTGTTTTGATTCAGTTATTTCTGTTAGCAATTGGTTGAAAACTGTTAGCTGTTAGAAGGTAGTTAGAAGAGGTTATGATTCTGTTATTGTGATTAGAAAGTTAGTTAGGAACTCTGTTAAGTAGTTATGTTTGACAGTTGGGTTAGTTATGACTGAATGTTGGTTAGTCTTGTAACTGATTTTTTGGAGGTTGTCAAGAAGAATTAGTGAACTGTTGGATTCTGTTTTCTGTTAGAGTTTGAAAGAGTTAGTTTAGGCTGGTTATGTGTTGAGCTTTTCTTCTGAATTTTGATGCAGGGGCTGCTGGTACATACATGTAGATGGACTTCTATACACATCCTCAGTTGCGCACTATTGTATAACAAAAATCATGCTTTTCCTTCCTTGAATGTGGCTGCTGTTGGCGCTTATGATAACTAACTGTGTAATGGTACTTGCAGGTTCTTTTTATCTTTCCAGGCAGTCATGGTTCAAATGAAATTCACATGCTCAGCCCGCATCGTTTTGACGCATATTGTTCAAGGCAAACTAAGAGCAGAATAGGAACATGTGGTATTGAAGGCTTGTTGGAAATAAGCTTCAGGATGGTGTAAAGACTTTAGTCTGTAGTCAAACAGTTTTTTGTAATTTTGAATGTAATAATCTTTGGGCTTGAAAATGTAAGTGATGCAGACCTCTTTTTCTTGTAATGGATTGGACTGAATATTGTAGAAGCTCCCTGAAGATTGCAATTTGATACTTCTCTTTTTGTAAAGAACCTTGAATGATAGCCCAATTCGAGACCAAAGTCGGATGACATTGAATTTGAACTACATCTCTTTTGTACTTTTGAATGGATTTGATGATGTTGAATGGAACTCAAAACACCATTAGAATCTTGATATTTTTTTATCTTGAAGACACATTTTCTAATACACAAATCATTCTTCTTTTTTTTTTCGAGAACTTGCACCCAATTTAAGAACTTTGGTTCCTTGTTATTTATCTTTCTAACTCAAATCCACTTCGACCCTTAATGGACAAAAACCAAATCACTTCGCCTCTTCGATAAATTCTGACTCAATTCAAATCCTTTAATCTAAATGTGAGTCAAGCAACCAATATTAGGAAGAATAATGCCCCAGTCTTTGGAACTGTCATGTCATACGGGATATGGGCTTTATGTAACACCCCATATTTTCTAATTTTAATTTAATCGGAAATTAAATTATTATTTAGAATTATTTGGTATTTTGTTGAATTATTGGAAAATTATGGATTAAGGGCCATTGGGCTAGAATGGTGAGATTAGTAGTATGGGGGTGCTAAGGGAGTAAGCCCATTACTAATTATTTTATGTTTTCATAAAATAAGAAAATAAGAAGAATTTGAGAAATAGAAGAGAAAAACCTAACATGGAGAGATGGAGAAGTCATGGACAAGAGCATTTTCGTATTCATGATGCAGCCCTCACAAAATGGGTCATAACTTTCTGCTCGTAACTCCAAATCAGGTAATTCTTGAAGATTCGGATTCTACACGAAATTTCCTTCGATTTGATATATTAATTCGTGTCAGGGAGGTTCTCTATGAGGGAGAAAAGCGGGTTTAAAGATTGGAGATTCTTGCTGAAAGTGAAGAAAAGAGGCTTACGGGTTTGATGGGGAAGAAGGGAAAAAGTCCAGATTCTTGGCTAAGGTAAGGGGGGACTCTTCCGGTTAATATCTTTTATCGTATTATAGATAATAGGACTGATTTAGATGCATTGTTTGTGTCAATTGGTTATATGATGGATTGGGGTTTTGGGATTATTTTGAGGGAATTGTATGATTTGATGAATTGTATGATTATATGATTGTTATGATGATTGAATGATCCTCCTTGTGTGTTATATTATAACATGTATGTCGCTGATATGGTGGTATTTGAGGTTCATGACATAACTTGGTTTGGTTTTTGGGGATTTTGGGGTAAATCCCGTAATGCTGTCAATCGATGCGAGATCTCTGGTTTTTGCCAGTTCGCGCCGCGAAGGTGGGTGCGCGCCGCGAAGGCGGAGTGATTTTCTCGTTCCGCGCCGCGAACCTGTGTTTGCGCCGCGAAGGCGTGTTTTCTATTCGTTACGCGCCGCGGACTGTGGGTGGCGCCGCGTGCTGTAGCGATAATTGTTTTCTTTGCAAAATGTAAAGATGTGTAACTTTCAAACCGTGAGTCCGTTTTAGACGCCGTTTTGGACGTTGTTCCTTAAATTGAATGTTCTACCATATGAAATGAATAAAACAATAACAACTTGATTTTATTTTAAAAAGTATCATTTTCTTCAAATGTGGTTTATTCTGGTTTTGCATAGCTGATGAGGTGCAATGGTTGTTGTGTGCATAATTGAATATGTGCAATGATGTATGTTGTGATAATGTGGTTGCTTCTGTTAATTGTGCAAATGGGTGTTGTTCATGGTAAATATGGTTATCATGTGTTTTGAGGAATGATGAGGTAAATACTTTGTCGTTGATGAGTTGCTTGTTGTACTTGGTACACGATTGTGAGGGGTGTTATTGTTGTTGCACTGTATGATGAATGATTTACCGGTTATGATGTTGTGGTTGTAATTGGTGTTTGTTATACATATATTGTTGATGTAAAATATGTATTTTATTATGGTTGAGAAATAGCATAACTGTGTGTGGCTATTGATTATTGTGGTGGTTAGTGATTATGACATTTGGTTGATTTATGTGGGTGATGAGCATGTTATGGTTGATACATGCATTCATAATCATTATGTGGCTGATCCTTGACGATGGTGGATCAGTGGTAGCTAATTCCCATTGTGTGGAATTAGTGAGTGGGTGTTGCCGTATCCTTGACGATGGTGGATCGGTGAGTTGGGTTATCCCAAATTTTGGTACCACATGCATATAGTTGCATTTGCATTAGGTTACTTGTGTTATTATAACATGAATGGAAGATTGTCCAATGTTATAATATGTGATGGTTGTGTAATGGTTATGATTTGATTGGATGAATTATGGTGTTGCCTCTTGGTAATGTATTCTATCTGTTGTTGTGTGTTGATGAGTACTTCATGACAATCTGAATATAATGAAATTGGATGAATAATGTGACTATGATGTGTTATTGTTTATGATTCGATAACATTTGTTAATTGTGAATGAGACTCACCCTTACTTTGATGATTTCAGATTGGCGAGTAGCGGCTTTTGGCTTTGGTGAGGATAGCTCATAGGCCAGTTTGTTTAAGTATAGTGTCGGTGTCATGCTCTGATATTGTAACACTGGGGGAACGCTAGTTTAGAGTTGATGATGATACTCTATTTTGTTGTTATTGGAGTAAGTTTGTGAGATATTGCATAGATGATGTTATGCTTATCTGTTGATTAATGTTCCGCTGTATAGAAACATGATTTTGTTAAATGGATGATTTTCCCCTAAGTGAAGCATGACAATTGATTTATGATTATTGTTTTAAATTGAATTGTGGCACCCTTGTTTTCATGTTTTACTCTGAATTATTTTATTAATTTCCGCGGGGTTTAGAAGGGTGTTACAATAGTGGTATCAGAGCCTGGTTGGTCCGTCCGGCCAATTGTTGAGTCAGTTGAGTTGCGCGACAGTTGTATATTGTCGGCATTTTATTCCTTGGTACGCGACATGTGAGTGAATCACTGTCGGTACTTGGTTGTTTGTTGCAGGTGTTGGATTGAAACAAGTGGGGGAGAAGCTTCGCTTCTCGGTTATGTTTCAGTTGCAAGGAGATTGATTCAGTAGGCTGTTGTTGGCAACAGTGCGAGCGTTGTCGGAGTTTGTTGTTTTCCGAATTGAAGGTGACTTGGAATTAAGACTTCACTGGGAATTGAGTTGGAAAATCTTGAAGGAATATGATTAGAGGTAATTGACAGTTATTGTAAGAGAAGGAAATTGGAAAGTTGCAATGTATCAGCTCTGCTGGTGTGCTGCGAAGCTGTCAGTTGAGTAGCCTTACGACTCAGAAGAGGTTCAGCTGCAAGTTTGCGAAGAGGATTGATGTAGTAATGTTCTAGAAATTGCGCTTCGGCGATGGGAAGTGTTGCTCAAGTTATAATGATGTTTGGAATGTGATAGAGTTGAAGAGAATGAGTTTTGGAGAGAGATTTTCGTAAGCAAAACGCAGGAAAATTGCTAAATAGCTGCGGAACTTCGAAAATTCATAACTGGAGTTCTGGACATCCGAATTGAGTTCCGTTTGAAGCGTCGGAAAGCTAACGAGATGAACTTTGTTATAAAAATGGTTGCAGCAGCTGTAACATAATTAATTGTGACAGGATGACGTTGGAAGGAGGCGAAGTTACGGTTACTCTTGTTCTTATAACTAGACTTGTTTATTGGTACTGCACGGGATGTCAGTGTCAGTGTTGAATGGATCGAAGGAATACTTGGAAGGTTTTTTTGAGAAGTAATTTTAAGAATTGAATTTACCAATTGAGGAGTTTTGGATATATCGTATAGAGTGTCGCTGCATGATGTCAGTGTTGCATTTTCGGACAATGATTGGAAAATTCATATCTTGGGATCCGAGTGTCGGATTAATGTGCCGTTTGAACCTACGAGGAGGAGGGATTGTGTTCTAATTTATGGAAGAGTTATAAATACGGTAGAGTGACCCTATGAGGAGAGGTTCTGAAGTCGGTTATAGAAGCGTGAAACTTGTGAATAAGAATGCCTACTACCGCGATTGTTTGAAACGACGTGGAGTAGAACATGTTGTTGATGAATGAGTGGATTTAATTGGACAATTTAGAGACTTGAGTTGGTATGTGAAGGTGATCCTAATAGTGTTAGATTGAGTATGCTAGAAGATGACTAGTGGTATTCTTAACGAGGTTAGAGAAGGTCAGAAAGATGATGTTGAGTTGATCGATAGGTTGACTTTGAATTACCAAGGTAAAGGCGGTGAATTCAGAATCGACGGGAATAATATAATGAGGTTGAGTGATTGGATTTGTGTAACTGATGTTTTGAGCTTCGGAAGAATATTCTAGAAGAAAGGACACCGTAGTGGATTATTGAACTATGACGATGTTAATGAGTTTGGGTGCAAACTCGGAAATGGACACTATTATGTAGTAACGACGGTTTATGCTTAAATATGATTTTCAACTAATATTGACAAATTGAGGACTTGATCACCCTTAATCTCTTGTTGATAGTAGGCGGAATCATATAGATGGGATGAACTTGTTTTGTTACCTTAATGGTTTAAAAAGTGATGAATACTAAGCCATGAGAATAATCACTCACCATGTTGTGTGAAATTATGAAGGAATTAATGTGGAAGAGTGCGACATATTGGGCGATTACTTAAGATGGGTAATCAGAGTCGCGCAGCGAAAGTGTGATGTGGAGTAGTGTTATGAGTACTACTCGCGGGAAGTAAGGAATTAATATGTCGGAAGCCTACATAGAGAATATGTATTGATCTATATGTTGGATTTAGAATCCAGTGGATGTAAGGATGTCGTGTCGAAGAATTATAACTCTTTTGAATAATTTCCGAGACGAAGAATATGTCATTACGGTTGTACGTAGTTAACGAGTATGTATTCGGCGAAATTAAAACGAAGGATTGATAATATATGATGCTGTAATAATTTTGTGCTGTTATTGAGGCGATATTGTAAATTCCAGATATAATGAGGAATTACACTCTAGGAAGGACGGAGTTGATTTGATTCTTAGTAGAGAGCGTGACTTAGTTGAGCTATTTTGTAAGCGATGGTATATTGAGGCTGATGAGTGTGTACTTGTTCTGATGGTTAGGATGTTTAAATAGAGGAAGTAAATCAGGAATTGGTTTTCGTTGGATGCGAGTAAGGATTGCTAAGTGGTAGATTAGTACCATGAATGATGAAGAATGATTCTTGAAACGAATGAGTAAAGAGAGTCGGAATCGGGTAAAACTCAGAAATCTAATTGATATAGATGATTGTGATGAGTAGTCAGAGTAGTGGGGAAAAAGCGGAATGTAACGTGTTGGATAATTACTGGTGTGATTTAAGAGGAGTCAGATAATTGGAATTCAATGGTATAGGAATATGAGTATTGAGTTTCTTGAAGGAAGCGGTTGGTGAAAAGTGTAAGTATTATTTTATCGCTCAGATAGAAGAGTATGTCTAAGGTTGGTATGTTTGGTAGATGGTATGCATTACTGCAGTGTTGATCAGTGTGATCATACTATAGATTGTGTCATTGTATTACTCGGTTGTTGAGCGTATTGTATAGGTTGTACCTCAATGTTCAGTTGTTGTTAACCTTTTTGGAGCTATAGCGAGTGGTATACTTTTGGATAGTCAAATGCGACGCAAGAACTGGGATTTGAATGTATGAAACATGTTTCCTGTTGGTTATGTCAGATGGATTTTTGGGGATTGACTGATGGTAATGTTAATTGAGAGCTGGAGACTCAGGTGAAGGACTCTTATACGAGCTGGTTACTTGAGGTATGTTTTCGAGGACGAAAACTCTTTTAGTGGGGGAGAGTTGTAACACCCCATATTTTCTAATTTTAATTTAATCGGAAATTAAATTATTATTTAGAATTATTTGGTATTTTGTTGAATTATTGGAAAATTATGGATTAAGGGCCATTGGGCTAGAATGGTGAGATTAGTAGTATGGGGGTGCTAAGGGAGTAAGCCCATTACTAATTATTTTATGTTTTCATAAAATAAGAAAATAAGAAGAATTTGAGAAATAGAAGAGAAAAACCTAACATGGAGAGATGGAGAAGTCATGGACAAGAGCATTTTCGTATTCATGATGCAGCCCTCACAAAATGGGTCATAACTTTCTGCTCGTAACTCCAAATCAGGTAATTCTTGAAGATTCGGATTCTACACGAAATTTCCTTCGATTTGATATATTAATTCGTGTCAGGGAGGTTCTCTATGAGGGAGAAAAGCGGGTTTAAAGATTGGAGATTCTTGCTGAAAGTGAAGAAAAGAGGCTTACGGGTTTGATGGGGAAGAAGGGAAAAAGTCCAGATTCTTGGCTAAGGTAAGGGGGGACTCTTCCGGTTAATATCTTTTATCGTATTATAGATAATAGGACTGATTTAGATGCATTGTTTGTGTCAATTGGTTATATGATGGATTGGGGTTTTGGGATTATTTTGAGGGAATTGTATGATTTGATGAATTGTATGATTATATGATTGTTATGATGATTGAATGATCCTCCTTGTGTGTTATATTATAACATGTATGTCGCTGATATGGTGGTATTTGAGGTTCATGACATAACTTGGTTTGGTTTTTGGGGATTTTGGGGTAAATCCCGTAATGCTGTCAATCGATGCGAGATCTCTGGTTTTTGCCAGTTCGCGCCGCGAAGGTGGGTGCGCGCCGCGAAGGCGGAGTGATTTTCTCGTTCCGCGCCGCGAACCTGTGTTTGCGCCGCGAAGGCGTGTTTTCTATTCGTTACGCGCCGCGGACTGTGGGTGGCGCCGCGTGCTGTAGCGATAATTGTTTTCTTTGCAAAATGTAAAGATGTGTAACTTTCAAACCGTGAGTCCGTTTTAGACGCCGTTTTGGACGTTGTTCCTTAAATTGAATGTTCTACCATATGAAATGAATAAAACAATAACAACTTGATTTTATTTTAAAAAGTATCATTTTCTTCAAATGTGGTTTATTCTGGTTTTGCATAGCTGATGAGGTGCAATGGTTGTTGTGTGCATAATTGAATATGTGCAATGATGTATGTTGTGATAATGTGGTTGCTTCTGTTAATTGTGCAAATGGGTGTTGTTCATGGTAAATATGGTTATCATGTGTTTTGAGGAATGATGAGGTAAATACTTTGTCGTTGATGAGTTGCTTGTTGTACTTGGTACACGATTGTGAGGGGTGTTATTGTTGTTGCACTGTATGATGAATGATTTACCGGTTATGATGTTGTGGTTGTAATTGGTGTTTGTTATACATATATTGTTGATGTAAAATATGTATTTTATTATGGTTGAGAAATAGCATAACTGTGTGTGGCTATTGATTATTGTGGTGGTTAGTGATTATGACATTTGGTTGATTTATGTGGGTGATGAGCATGTTATGGTTGATACATGCATTCATAATCATTATGTGGCTGATCCTTGACGATGGTGGATCAGTGGTAGCTAATTCCCATTGTGTGGAATTAGTGAGTGGGTGTTGCCGTATCCTTGACGATGGTGGATCGGTGAGTTGGGTTATCCCAAATTTTGGTACCACATGCATATAGTTGCATTTGCATTAGGTTACTTGTGTTATTATAACATGAATGGAAGATTGTCCAATGTTATAATATGTGATGGTTGTGTAATGGTTATGATTTGATTGGATGAATTATGGTGTTGCCTCTTGGTAATGTATTCTATCTGTTGTTGTGTGTTGATGAGTACTTCATGACAATCTGAATATAATGAAATTGGATGAATAATGTGACTATGATGTGTTATTGTTTATGATTCGATAACATTTGTTAATTGTGAATGAGACTCACCCTTACTTTGATGATTTCAGATTGGCGAGTAGCGGCTTTTGGCTTTGGTGAGGATAGCTCATAGGCCAGTTTGTTTAAGTATAGTGTCGGTGTCATGCTCTGATATTGTAACACTGGGGGAACGCTAGTTTAGAGTTGATGATGATACTCTATTTTGTTGTTATTGGAGTAAGTTTGTGAGATATTGCATAGATGATGTTATGCTTATCTGTTGATTAATGTTCCGCTGTATAGAAACATGATTTTGTTAAATGGATGATTTTCCCCTAAGTGAAGCATGACAATTGATTTATGATTATTGTTTTAAATTGAATTGTGGCACCCTTGTTTTCATGTTTTACTCTGAATTATTTTATTAATTTCCGCGGGGTTTAGAAGGGTGTTACACTTTATGTATTAAAAGACAGATGGATCCACTACTCCATAAACCACGGTTCTTGCATCATAACTACCTTGAGGGATCCTTTAAGAATACAAGAGTTGAAGCACAACAAGAAAACCCAATAAATCTCGGTGAATTAATGATTGCGTATGCCACATATAAGAAACTCTTTATTGTTTTCTTGATTTTTGGGGAATCTTCATAGAGGAAAACCTTGTAGCCTTAGGAGAAAGAAATCCACCATGAACGACCGTATAAAACCGTAGCTTTCAATATCCTTGATCCAATACAAAGTTATTTGATTAATGAATGTGTGAATGTTAGATGGCCTGATGACGGATGCAAATGAAATGTAAAGCCTAAGCCAGTTAGAAATAAATATGGGCAAATTTTGGGGTGCAACAGGCGCCTATCCCCCTTTTTAATTAGCATATGGGACGGCCACACCAAGTTCTTGTGGCCCCGCCACCACTTCTTAATTCTTCCCAGAATCTCTCTTTTCTTCTTCTTCCCCGAATCCAATTTCAACTATAATTCCATCGATCCATTTATATAACAATCAGTATCTTAGAAACATCGGTTTAGACTAAAATCCACACTAACACATTATATTTTTTTACAACAACATTTCAATTGAAAGAGCAGAACCAATTTTCTTATCGATTACTGAAAAACATCGCAATAAACAACATTAACACAGACAACAACAACATCAAACACCATAGAAATTTCAACACCTAAAATCCCACATATCATTCATCATAATCCCGATTATAGAGTTTGAACCTCACCCTTACCTTGGATTGGAGACCGCTCTATAATTTCTGGTCGAATTTCCTAGCTTCCGGTCTTCGCCTATTTCTTTTTCCTCTTTCTCTACACTTTCTCACGGCCACCACGTTCTCCAATTCTTTCACTTCTCTGCCACTTCTAATTAACCTAATTTCTACTATAACCAAATATCACACCTTTTATTATTTCTTTTGGGCTTAACTCCACAATTTCAATTGGACTTAACTTACACCCCCACATTTCTACTGTCAATCACCGAAACAATCTCAACTAAATAATTACTTCATTATTTCACCACCAGTAATTAAATGATTAATTCCAATGAGGTAATTTAAAGTCCAATATTTCACATTCACTTCATAATTCATCCACTATTTCAAAAACAATTAATTAAATAATTAATCGAATTATTCGGTGCGTTACACTCTTCGGCTTGACCACATGATACGCTAAAACATTCCTACTTTTGCTTAACACTTTCAAGAGTGGTATTAGTTGTTGTGATTTTTATTGCACATACAGGGTTAAATGATAATTGTTAAGAAACAAAGATGTATTGTTCCAATGATCCTATCATCTCAATATACATTTTTTGGCTTAAATAATATCTTGATTAGTTTACAAAATATTTTGCTCAAACTAAACAAGACTCTAAATTTTGTCAATGATTTCACATTTAGTTGTTCATGTGTGTTTCTAAGATTAAACAATATCCTTTATGAATACACCCTTTAATTAGGAGTAGTGATAATTTTTATGGCTATATGATCTTCCTTAATATTGAAAGAATATTTTTGGGGACTATGATATCTCAGAGAATGTTATTGTTCCTTTTGAATTGGTTGGATTATGCAAAACAACATGGTTTGTTCAAGTTGTTTCTACGAAGATGTACACATGTGTGAACATATGTCCCAACATGTGTGAAACAATTGTCCCTTGTCTGCAGAACAAGGCTGCTACTCTATGTGCACGTTTTCCAGCTGTCTCACTAATGCAAATTTAATAATATAATTTTAAAATTTACGCTCGTTATATAAAAAACAGTGACAATTTTGTAAATAAAGTGTCATTTTAAGTATTAGCAAATGACAATAGACACCCTATTTTTAAAAATGGGTGTAAATTTAAAATATTATTATAATCAAATCTCTATTACTCTTGTTTAATTTAAAACGGGTGTAAATGTATATATGGACTGAAATTTTTTTAATTTTATAACCAAAAATATTAATCCTAGTAACTAATTAAGTGAATACAATATGTAAATTTTTTAAGTGAATATTCTGTAAAAAAAAGTTAATATGATTTTTCCCCTTACCCTCCAACACTTTGGTTTCTCCATCACCACCACCTTTTCATCTCTCTCCCTCTATCTCTCTCTCTCTCTCTCTCTCTCTCTCTCTCTCTCTCTCTCTCTCTCTCTCTCTCTCTCTCTCTCTCTCTCTCTCTCTCTCTCTCTCTCTCTCTCTCTCTCTCTCTAAAATCCTTAAACAATGAATAAGTAACAATAATTGGTAATACAAAAGGGATTTTCTAAGTTAGATCTAGGGTTTTCATTGATCGGAAAATTGGATATTGATCCAACCACTACAACATTTTTGGCCTACGGCCACGCTAAAATTTTCCACAGCTTAGAAACTGTGGCCACATACATGATTTGGCCAGGGGTTTCAAGTCGTAGATTTATTTTATAAAATATTTAATCCGGAGTGAGAAATTGTGGCCTTTCCTTCAACTTGCCACAGTTATGCAACTGCATATATTTTAAGCCGCAAAAGAAAACCGCAGCCTTATAATTTTGACTACAAACTGTGGTCCAAATCCAAAAAAATACACCCAGCTAAAACTTCCCTTTTTTTTTTTTAAGTTTCCCTCCCATTATTTATTTTCTTTTTCTATTTTTTTTAATTAAAAAATAAATAAATTGAAAACCTAAATATCGGTGAGATGCGTCTGACCTAATTTTTCTTTTCGTATCTTGAATCGGTGCAGAGAACCGAATCAAGATCTCATCATCTTCTCCATCAGTAAAACAATCCCTCCAATCAATTTTCTTCGTCTCAACCATAACTTTCCAATTGAAACTCGAAAAAGCTTCACGCCCACTCGCAAACCTCTTCGTATCACCCATCGGCGGCGCTTTCCTCCCTCCACCAACAGATCTAGTCTCGTCGAATGGCTCAAAATGATTCATTAATTGTCGATCTGTTCTCAAAATGCTCAAACATGGTATACATTCTTCTTCAATTCTTCTATAATGTTTTCAATCTGTTCATTCAATTTCATATAGCCCTAATTTTCGAAACCCTAATTTTTCAGTTGAATATAGGAAGGGCTGGTGTTCCTATGGAGGTTATGGGTTTGATGTTGGGAGAGTTTGTGGATGAGTATATTGTTCGCGTTGTTGATGTGTTTGCTATGCCGTAGAGTGGGACTGGTGTTAGTGTTGAAGCTGTTGATCATGTTTTTCAAACTAATATACTTGATATGTTGAAACAAACTGGAAGGTATTTTTGCAATCAAGTTATTGTTTTAAGTGAAGCATTCTCTTCAATTCTACTATGGGATAGTTTACTTGGATCGTTGATGTCCGTAGTTAGGTTCACTGATTTCACCTGCTTGTAATTGTTATATTTTAATGATTACTTATGTTCTCTTTGTTTTAGCAGTCATGGGAAATAAGGTAGTGTATCAAGTTGTTTTTTTTTGTTGCCTGCATACTATTTTCCAGTTGATCATAATTGTTCACTACTTTTTACATGTAAACTGTGATATCATGGTGGGTGTAACTTGCTTGAGGTTTTCTTGGGTATACTTTTGTTGCAGTTGCCAGTATTGGCTGGAGATTTTTTTCTTTCCCGGGCTTGTGTCACTTTGGCCTCTTTAAAGAACACAGAGGTACAGTAAATTAGTAATATATGTTTATATGTTCCTATAATATAACTGTAGAGATGTATTATATATCTAGGTCCCTGATGGTGCCTACTTATGCACAAGTCATCTGCTTAAGGACTGTGTTTCTGTGCATGTAGGTTGTTTCTATGTTGGCAAAAGTTTTAGAACATATTGTAACAGGGGAGATTATGCAAATGACTGCAACATCTGATCAACGGTGTAGGTATGCTTCTGAGTTTGTTTGTTGTCACATGTATATGTTCTACTGGGTAGTTAACCTTCACCCTACATGATTTATTGTGTAAGGTTGGATTTACAATTATCAAAGCGTAAGGTTTCCCTATAAAAATCCATGGGTTTTCGCTTGCAATTAAAAAAGTCATTATTATCCAACTTAACTTTAAGAGTATGTTGAATGATAGTGATAGGGTACATATTGTTCATTTAATTTCTAACAACTGTTTATATTTCCAGCATGGAATTCTGCAATCATGTGTACATTTGAAGTGCACATTTGAACGTGGAATTCTGCATGTGTACTTCAATTCAATCATTTTCTGTTGAGTTTCTTCTGGTTTGAGGGAACCTCTAAGTTGCTGCCATTTTTATAGTGAAGTGGTCCTGGCAGTCTTTATTTTCATGATTTTTAATTTATTGTAATGGTATATTTCCTGATGCATAAGAGAACCTCCAAATAAAACCATTATCAATTGTGATCTCTATATTAATAACAACCTTAGATGTTAGAAAATCATTCTAACAATTGTTTGTGTTTTCATGTGATGACATGTCAGTCATGTGCAAGCGGCGTATGCGAGTTTCCTTTGGGACGCAGAGGAAGATGAGGATGCAGGTTTTTATGAGGATGAAGGAAAATGAGGATGCAGGTTCTGATGAGGATGCAGGAAGATTAGGATGCAGTTTCACCTTTGTTGTGTTGGTTGTTGATTTTGTACCAACTGTTTCAGTTTTGCACGGGCTAACTAGTGACCCATTATGGGATGGATTGGATTGGTAAGTAAGAACCAAATTATAATTTATGAGTTTTGTATTATCTCTTAGGAATGGTAATAGCTATTTCATTACTTGTAAGCAAAAAAGCTCAATTTCATTACAGAAATGTTCACATCAGGATCACTTAGAAAGTAACTTTCTGTATATTAGGCTTTCAATTTTGTTATGTTTTGTTGAAATAATTCATTTGGGTCGTCTCAAGTTCCTGTAATTGATAATTTTCGAACATGTGCAGATACCGAAAGAAGTATAAGCGAGTAAGCGTACAAACAATAAAGTGAAAATTGGTGATCTTAGAGTAGCTGCAATTCTCCAAGGCTCTCAATCAGCTCATAGTGTTATAGGTAACTACTTTTCGCCAATAATTTTCACCGTTCGTAAGACTTTGAATTCTGAGCCTTCAACTCGTTAGGTACACCGAAGTCCATGTTGGTTTTGAAATGTAAGTTTGGTTTTGATGATGACTGTTATGCTTTTGGGTCATTCTGAATCTGCATGGATTTGTGTGGTGCGTCATTGGTTTTAAAATTGTACTTGGCTCACAGAAGCATGAATTTTAGCTGCTCCTGTTACTTTTGAACTGAGCATATTATGCAACTGTTTGGATTGGATAGATTATGTAACGATGTCCTTGTGATTGCAGGTTATAAACCCACTTTGGCCATGAAGAGATCTTTGAAAAGAATCAATTTAGGGAAGGTTGTACCCACTAGCTGTTTCCACTGGCTGTTTGAGACTGAACCGCAACCATATACTATACCTTTGAACTCATTAGTAATGGTGTAAAACTATTAGTAGCTCTGTATTTGGTTTTGTCTTCACACTAGAAGTACATTTATGATACTTTCATGATCACATAATCTAATGCTAGAATTGTATTTATAAAACATGGTTGGTGTTAAGTGTTTTATCTAATTTGTTTTCAACACATGTATACAATTCTTGTTTATTTTATATTTTGATCATAAAGTTTAGATCAACATTTAGGTCTGTTAGTTCCAAACCGTGGCCTACTTGAATGGTGTAAAACCGTGTGTAATACTTAACCGCGGTTTTAATTAGTAGCCATAAACAAACCATGGCAAGACCTAGGCAACTAAATTGTATGTTATACATTAAATGAGAACTGTGGTCTTACGATCTGGCCACAATTTAAAACCGAGGCGAAAGATAAATTGCGGCCTTAATCTAGATACCTAAATCGTGGCCTATACAAGCCACTGATGTCCATAAAACGTGGCACAAAAAAGAAAACTATGGATTATACTTTAGGCCACGCCCGCATATCCCACAGTTAGTTTTCTGTGGCCAAAGTGTTACACAACGGTTATTTTGCATATAGCCGCGATTTTGTGTCCGTGGCAGGTGACCTTTTTTTTGTAGTGAACAACAAAGGGTTAGGAGTTAGAGGATTTTAAAATGGATTCAGTGCCATTGAATTCCCATGGAAATCTCGATGAGCAAATTTCTCAATTGAACTTTATGTAGGCACAAGATGCGATGTCTTGCCAAACATAATAAAACTCTTTTCTCAGCATCCCACTCTATTTCACAAAACAAAAACACAAAAAAAACAATATTATATATTTTCAAAAAGGTTTCTGGTGAGTACTACAGATGTGAGAGATGTTAATACCTTCCCCTTGCATAACCAACCCCCGAACCTAAGATCTATGTTTATTTTATTTGTTTTGATTTTAAAAACTTCTTTGGGTTGTATTTCGCTCTTTTCCCATTTCCCTTGGAAACAATAAAGCGTGGTGGCGAATTTCACTAAAATACGAGATGGGTCAATCCAATGGCCTCGGTCTCAATTTTTCACCGCTAAAATTTCCAAAAAAAAAACTGAGGTAATTAAAAAGCATATCGGATTTTTTGTTCTCTCGTTTTAGTTTATTTTTGACAAGGGTATTTTTGCCATTATAAAAATATGTGGGGGTGCCAGGTACTAAAATATAAGGGGTGCAAAAAAATTTCTCAAGATCTTGCCTTGAATTTCCCTAATCCACTACTATTCCGAGAACTCTTGCCTTCAAATTACCCGACGCACAAAAAAAAATCTCCCAGAACTCTTTCCTTGCAAAATATGGTAGTTAAAAGGGGAATCATAATGGAAACCCTAAAAAGATGGATAGGAAAGCGATAATATGATGTTGACGAAGAGAGAAATGATAGGGTTAGGGGAAAAGGGAAGCGTACCTGAGAGAAATTGAGTTGGGATTATGAAGTTACTCTGAATTATGTCTCAGGCGCGGTCTCCACACTTCACAATATTGTGTTTGTGCCGATACTGCTCCAACTAACGATTTGCTTGGAACTTTTTTTCTCTTACACCAAATTTGTATGATAGTGAATCAGTATTTTTTTTGTCTTTCAAATTATAAAATTGAGTTGTAAATTAATAAATTGATCTCTTAAAAATGATTTCTTACTCAATCTCTTAAAAATAAATTAAAGAGTTATATATTTGTCAAAATAAAATAAAATAAAAAGTTTATGTTATCAATTTATACATGAATATTTCCTCCTTTTGAACTATCCCTCAGTTAGTGAAGATAATCTACCATTTCAATTTCTTAAATACATAAATTTTATAACATTACTAATAAAATAAACAAAGATCTTAGGTTTGGGAGTCGGTTATGCAAGGGGAAAGCATTAACACCCCTCACATCAATTGTACTCAACTAGACCCGTTTAATTTGTTTTGCAAATGAGTGTTAGCGTGATAGTTTGCGATATTCTACTTATTATGCGAAAAAAGAAAGGGTTTTTAGGTTTTTTATATTTGTGCTCGCCAAGATTTCGAAATATTGTGCATACGTATCTTCATAGTGCAATGAAGAAATCAGAGCTTCGTAGTCCGGGATAGCAAATATTTGTGGTTTGGTTGATTTTAGAGAGATATACTTGATCGCTTTCAAACGGAAAACATTGTTGCCCAGAACATGGATAATTGAACATTTGCATTACTTCAAGAATGAATGACTAAATCTGGATTCATACAGATTTTGGCCATCATCACATTCGAGTGGAATGTTTGATCTTCGCATGTAGAAGCATTATTTGTATCGTCGTGAAATAGACTAAGTGTTTCTCATTTATGAAAAGGTTTTGAATTAAAAAGCCAAGAGGTAAAAGGTTTGAATGAGTTTGAGATCAACTTTATAGAGTACGAGTATGAAATATTTAAGTTCTACAATCCATATTCAATACTTAGGGAAAGATTATTAGAACTGAAATTCCATCCTACCCATTTAACTCTTTTATTGAAAATAATGAGGCGAGTTTAGTCTTAACTCGTTATGAGCAGGTGAGTATCAAATACTCGTGAGAGTGGTAGGAACTAAACTTCCCATTTGCTCGTTTTGCCATTTATTGAGTCAAACTATCCTCATTTATTTAAAAGTATTTTAATCGGATTGTGATCATTCGAAAAACCAAGTCAAGAGACTCATATTCAATTAATTAAGGAAGAGATGGGAGCTACTTCCGGCTTGTCCATTCAATCTTATTTTTTGGGAAAAAAATTGAATAACGACTTGACGTTGGGTCAAGCGTTGAAGGAATAATTATGAAAGATGTGCGAATAGAGAAGGTTAATGGTGATGCACAAAGCGATCGACTTACAAGGGTTTGAGAAAGGGGGTGAAAAGGTAGATGGGAATGAGAAACCAATCGACTCACGGGTTAAGAAAGTGGCTCAACGTTGGATCGAGTTTGTTTTGGTTCTTTTTATGAAAGTGGTTCATTTTGAATCTCACCTAATCTTATTTAACAATCACAAGGCAATAAACAAGAGTAAATGGAAAGCGGTAAAAAATATTACAAGGCCTTGGGGATAGAGAATACATTTTGTCGAATGGGGATACAATGAAGTAAAATGAACAAGATATAATAAGAAATGTGAACCAAACAAAGTCACAGACCAACACAAAGATGTAACATGAAAAAAGGCGCGGGTATTTTGAATGGTTTCGATTTATTTTGAAAGAAGTTTATTTTTAAAGACCAAATTTATTTAATTAAATCATGTGAATTAATCAAGAAAAGCGACAACCATTTTAGCGAGAGTAACCGATTAAAATTGATTATCACGGATAAGCGATTAAAACTTAATCCAACCGATTAATTAAAATAAATAATTTTCATTGAAAATTTTAACTAATTAAAATGAAGTTAATCAATTAATTTCTTTTTATCAACTCAAATGGATACAACTTAAATTGTCTTAAAAGAATTACTAAAAAAACGGAATGAAAGCATAAATACCAATAAAAACAAACTGGGCCCAGACTGCAAGGAGAGGCCAACACTGGATTCAAATTAAATTTGAAACTTTGTTTGCTGGAAATTTGAATTTTGAAATGGAGATTGTTACTGTAAAAAACGTGTGATGGTGTAATGCATGAAGTGGTCCCCAAAGTGACATGAGAAGTTTGGCTCAAAATTGGCTCTAAAAAAGGCTTGGACTCTTGCAAGAATTGGCTTCAAATTGCTTTAAGAAAAGGAAAATTCTTATTCTACCCCCTTACTCTTTAGAAAGGCTCTGTATAATTCCGATTATGTCCCTGTAAAAACCGGAATTATACTTCTAGTAGCACCACAATTAAACAAATAGGCCAAAGTGAGTTTGACACCTTAAAATATAAAGAAGCATATCCAAAATATATCTCCGGTTTGGAACTGGAAATATATATTCGGTTAGTAGAGCGGGAAATTCTACCACCTTGTAATTTTATATATAATCGAAAGTATACTTTCGGTTTTGTGGCAACTATATATAGACCAAAACAGTAACCAGCATGGTCACCTTTTGATCATATCATTTCTTCAACTTTCCATTAAACCTATCAAAAACCCTTCCCTACTCAATCCATTTTTTCACTCAAAATCTTCAATTTTGTGGTTCATCATATCAAAAGGAGCTCAAGGAATTGAAATTTCAGGTAAAGTTTATTCTATTCAAGCCCTATTCCATAAATTATGTTGTTCTTGAATTTAAAAACAGGTCACGAGATAACCGGAGATATATTTTCGATTTACACTTGAACAAAATCGGAAGTACATTTTTGATTTTCTGTCTGTGTTTATTTTCCAACAGAACTGATAAGTATGTTGTCAATTAAATTAGGTATGGTGCATCCCGATAACATTACGAAACCTCAATTATCTCAAGTTTTTTCACCACTCGTATCTCCCATCGTATCAAATGTGGTAGATATTCGAGAACATTTTAAAAACAGAGAAGAGTTTGAATTACACGACGACATATGTTGCATTGGATTCGCATAGAGGCAATGAAACTAGGATTTGGTGTTGTGATTGGAAGGTCCGATAATGGTACGTCTAGAAGAAATGCATTTGTGACTTTGACATGCGAAAGAAGTGGGAAATATATCCGTCATATCCAAAAATTGAAACGCGATGACACTAGTTCAAGAAAATGTGAATGCCCATTTAAGTTGTGTGGTTATCATTTGGAAAATAACAAATGGAGATTTAATGTGATATGTGGTTTACACAACCATGATCTAAGTCAAAAGTTGGTCGGTCATCCAATTGCATGTCAGCTTCTTCTGGATGAGAAGACATGTGTTTCTGACTTGACTTTGAGCTTAGTACCTCCCAAAAACATTGTTGCAACCTTGAAGCTCAAAAGACCCGGGAATACATCAAATATTAAGCAAGTTTACAATATGCGCTATTAATCCAAATTAGCGCTTATGGGGGATCGTACCGACATACAACACATCATGAAACTTCTTAATGAGAACAATTATGTTTGTAGGCACTGACGAAGTGATGATGGAGTTACGTTAAGAGATACTTATTGAACTCATCTCGAATCCGTTAAATTGTTCAATACTTTTCCCACCGTGCTCATAATTGATTAAATGTATAAGACCAATAAGTACAGGCTTCCACTGTTGGAAATTGTTGTTGTTCCATCGATTGAGAAAACGTATTATGTTGGTTTTGCATTTCTAGAGTGCAAAAAAAAGGACAACTTTGCATGGGCTTTGGAGGTTTATAGGTCAATGTTGAAGGATCAACAAGATATGCCTAAAGCCATTGTTACCGAACGAGATACAACATTAATGAATTCGCTTGCAATTGTATTTCCTACTTCTTATGCCTTACTATGTAAGTACCATATTACTAAAAATGTGAGAGTTGGGTTTCAAATCTGCGGCATTTTGTCCAAGTGTATTTGAAACCGGGAAACCCTATACCACCTACATCACCGGAATGGGCGATTCATTTCACAATGTCGTCCGAGACTGACCAAACCAATTCATTGAAAGGATGCAAGACTTCAAAAACTTAAACAAAATGGAAATAGAAAAAAATAGAGAAAAGTCAAAAGGGGTGCCTCCGGTGGATTTGGACGACGATAATTTTTTTGGGTCATTTGCGTAGTTAGATCTCATTTTGTTGTAAATGTCAACTTGTTCGTGTATTATGCTGTGGAAATATAGCCATTTTTGTAGTTTGGCTAAAATACATTATTTCAATACATGAGTTTTCTAATGTTGTTGTTTCTGTTTTGTTTCTGTTTTATTAGCTTCAAAGAACTAACCGAAAATATATTTGCAGTTTAAAACCGAAGTTACACTTCCCATTTCAATGTATAGTTTTTCGGTTTTTGATGTGTACAGGAAATAAACTTCCAGTTTTAAGGAGCATTTTTAAGATTTCGCATGGTGCGCTAAAAAAAATATGGAGTGGAATAAGATTTTCTCTAAAAGAATGACTTGATAACATGAAAAATAAGACTTTGAAACTCAAATGACTTTTGGCTTGAGAATTAACTCAAGTTTGGCTTGAAATTGGGTTGAGTTTGGCTCACAATGACTTGCTATATGGGCTTGCTAAATGATTTTAAAATGGGCTCAAAAATTTAAAGACAACAAGTCATCTATCTTGAATTTAGATTTCATCTTTGAAATTAAAATTAAAATTGATCATAAAATAAAAATTAAATTAAATTTCAAGTATGTTGACTTTGACTTTTTTTTTTAATTTTGACTTTTAATTAAAAAGGATGCAAATTAAAATAAAACTGATTATGACTTTGACTTTTTTTTTTAATTTTGACTTTTAATTTTAAAGTTAGTTATTTCTCACTATAAAGTTAAAAAATGTATTTTGTTTTTGAAATCCAAATTTTTTTTAATGTATTACTCCATATTTTTTAATTTGTTCATTTATTGCTCATAATAATACATTTATTAATAAAAAATTAATAATTAGACAAAATATAGTTTTCAAAGTTAAGTAGATTTTTGATATTTTAATAAAAGAATAATACATTTATTTTAAATTTTGAAAAAATTTCTACCTCATCCCCTGTATGGTACACACAGGTTACACATTAGTAGTTAATATATTTTAATTATGAACAAAATCATTAATAATATCTCAAATTTAGATGATTGTATACCTCTAAAATTAAGAGAGATAATAATGAGTAAATATAATTATAATAATTTTTATTGTTTTATTTTATTTTATTAGTTATTAGTAACATTTTAAAATACAAAATCATAACTAGGTAAAAACTATAGGCTTTTTTGGATCCTTTTTAACTGCTTCACATAAGTTGTTAATGCACTTAAAAACTAAAGGTTCAAAGCCAGAAATTGGACAATCTTCATCCTTTTCACATCTAACAACCGCTGTAAAAATAAAATAAATTAATGATATTAAAACGAGATAAAAGATTGTATTAAAACGAGATAAAAGATTGTGTTATGTACTAGTACATAATAAATGAGAAATTTAATAGAGGGGGAAATAGGATACCGCAAGCCTCCTTTGAAAGAAGGAATAGAGAAATAAATAAAACCATAGTATAAACCAATTTGAGAGTTTTAGCCATATTTTTTTCTTTTTGTATATACCAAATAGAATATGCTTTGTTCATTTTATAGTGTGTAAAGCTTATGCAATATGAAAAACAATAAAATATTTTTAACATATAGTAGATCAATAAATTTTCTTCATCCCTTTTGCACACTAAAGAAATGTCTCTTAAGTAGATCGATGTGTTGTGTTTTGTCTCTTTAATACATTTATTAAAGGGGTAACAAAAATACTTCTAATGATTAGAACTCGTTATTTTTTTAATACTTCAAATGATTAGAACTCGTTATTTTCTTAAAGTAATTTTCAATCTTTCATGATAGAAAAGGGACATGTTTTGTTTTAGAGAATTCTTGGACCATGATCAATATAATATAGTATTAGTATAGGATACAAAAGTCAAATACATCATGGTCAAAAAACTACAATCTCAAAAGGACTAATACATAATCCATGAGTACATAAGCAAAAACTCAAAACAAGATAAAGATCTAGAAAAAAAAACATCTTCAAGCAACTAGGTCATCCTACCTTTGCCTTTATCATGTCTCGAGCAACCTGAAAAAAGAGATAAAATGATTGGGTGAGATTACTAAATCTCAGCGAGTCCCTTATCTTATGGATCCTCTTGGTTATAAAAGGTACATGCGTCAAATACAGATCCACCATTGATTTGGGGTTTCCCACTATCAAGTTAGGAATACATAACATCACATAGCATCACAACTGGGAGTCCCTTAACCATCCAATTTAAAACTAGTAATCACACAAACAGGTTAGTACAACCAAGTATACAGACCCGTACCTACGTACGAGGAACCTATAAGTAGTATACATCTGCCTACCTAGGCCGCACAAGGACACCCTTTATGAGTAACCACGTGCCTAGGGTCAGGAAACTTGCACAAGGACACCGAACATTGAGTTAGATGGGTACCAGAGTGGTTTACGCCTAATTGGCTACACAACCTCATCAGTGACGAGTAACAAAGTGGCATTGCCTATGTAACGTCACGACCCCATCAATCATCATTACACAGATGTGTTAACGTCAAGTCCAAAAACGCATACATAACTGTACAAGCCCACTAGGCGAAAACACAAGCAAGCAACGAAATGATTTACGCCTACACTGCAACACGACCCTGCTAATGGTAAGTCACGAAGTGTCATTGTCGATAGGGCAACACAACCCCGTCATACCGATATCGAGGTGAGTAACCAAGTGAGTGTATTCCTTTTCAGGCCCACGAGCCCACCATATCGATAATTTAGATGTGTACATCTGAACCCTATCCGGTATGCTAAGTGATTTACCACCTAGTAGTTTAAGCCTACTTCAATTTAAGCATTATGCTTTAAATGTTGTTGAAGGGTTGTAAAACTCATAAATAGAGACCTTCGGGGAGGCATGCAAAAGCAAGGGCAATCAAATATGGTTGAAGAACTATGCTTGTGGACTTGTTAGATTACTGAGCAAAAAAGTTGTTTGGAAGAAATTGGATGCAAGTGGCAAAATCAAAGTTCAAGTGTGGTTTGAAGTTGATCAAGGTTGTTGATTAATGTTTCAACATGTTAAGACTAACACAGTGGTTGATGGATAAATTGACATCACCCACCACGGTTTCAAGTCAAGGTGGAGATTGTAGAAGTATGCATTAAAACCTTTGAGTGATGAAGGAAAAGAAGACATGTTTCAAGATTGCCTCTGATGCGGTTGCGAGAGACTACTACATCAACAATATTACCCATAACTTTTGATAAAACTTATGATATTATTCATAAGGTTTTTTTAACATATTTTCACAAGTTCTCAAAATAACTAAACTTTCCTTTTGTATTTTTATATAAAGTACAAAATACAATATAAATTAAATTTAATTATATTTATTAAAATAGGCCAACTGATAGTTTAAAAAACTTTTTTATGGTCTGTGGCCTAGTCTATTTAACTAAATATACTTATAAAAAAGCCTAAATATTTTCTACTTAAAAAAATGTCTAGTCTGACCTTGGCCTGTGTAGGTTAGGCCATATGCCCTTGTTATTTTTGTTATCATCGTCTGACTTGTGGTAATATTACTTTCACTCTTATTTTATTATTGTGTTGTTTTAAACCATTTATTATATTTAACATTATTCTTTTCTTCTATTCTCCAAAATCTTTATTTAAAAAATTGAATTACATTATTTTTCTTATAAACTAAGACAGTGAGAATAATAAAAAAGTATGAGACAATAAAAAACATAATAATAAATTAAAATGTCAAATATTACCTCGACTAATTTATTCATTAAAAGAATGATTTTAAATATAAAATATAGCATTTAATTATAAATTTGAATTATTAATATAAAAAAGTCAAACATGTTTAATAGTAGTAATTTTCTATTATAATTGATTGTCCTTAATTTTATTTGTAAATTAAATTCTTAATTATAATTACTCTATTTAAATCCAACCGGCGGCTACATTTACTACTTTATGAACAAGTGTGACCGTTAATCACGAATAAGAAGAAAGTTTGTTATCAGTTAGCACAAAATTGACTCTTAGAAATCATCGATGTGGCACACACATTAACGTAACTCTTAAAACCACCTAAAACCCAAACCGAACCAAACCAACCCAACGCATTCTTCTATTTCCTTTCTCTCAACCAATGGAGGCATCCCCGCCTTCAACTGTATTATGGTGGGACAAGTGGGTAGAAGAGGCACTAACAACGCTTGATTCTCTCAGAGTACTTCGATCTCTTAGACCTATTTGTCTACGGAGCCAGAAGGTTGTGGTAGATGATGGTGATGATGATGCGTTTGAGGTGTTTGATGAAATGCAGCAGTGGGATCGTTCCTCTGTTGAAGTTGAAATTGGTGAAAATACTTTTCGGAAATGGATGCATGATACCCCAAGCTCTGGTAATTTAATTTACTACCCCTTTGTAGATTTTTTGTGTTCTAAGCTTTAAGCTTCTTTGTTTCTGTTAGTTTGCTTTGAAGGTTAATCCTATGATGTAAAAGTAAAGTGGTATTGCACAATGCACAAGTTTGTTTTTAAGATTCTAAACGGTCGTTGTAAAAGCTTTCGCGATTTCGGTCGGTACTGGTTTTTGTGAGTTGCGACACTTATTTCGGTTGTTGCGGTGTGAATTAACTACAATTTGTTTTTTAATATATAAAAACGGTGAATAGTGGTATTGGTATCGGCATCGGCCGATATTGTTTTGTCGCAGCCGTTTTCACGGTCACGGATTGTTTTTTAAAAGCTTGATTTTTATCATTGGATCGTTGAGTTCCATCGTATTTTACTTGATCGACTGATGGGACTTAATGATTCGATGGTGAAAACAAACTTGTGCGTTGATGCACCACCTACTTCACTTGTGCACCATAGAAGGAGCCCTGCTTAAAAATGATAATTTATGTATCTGTTTGTTTACTTTAACTAGCCTGCAAAATTTTGAAGTCATGTTATGAGATTATGTGTAACATTATGGCAAAAGTTGATCCATGTAGCCGACCCCACTTATTGGGATAAGGCTTGGTTGTTATTGTTGTGGGATTATGTGTAAGAAACTAAAAATTGAAAACAATAACCGGAAATATTTCCTTGAAACAAAATAAGTCGTTGAATTCCACATTCCTGACATTTGCATTAATGGGGGTTAATTGTACTGCTTCTAGAGTATATTGGGATGCATGACATTGGCACCCCTAGTTCCCAGTTCTAATGAATATGCAAGAGTGCTTGTGAGTTTGCTTGTTAAGGTCTTATCCTTTTTCTCATTTTTAGTTATTCTTCTTGCCTATATACATGAAAAGAATGATTTTTTGTCCGTTTCTCGTTCATTAATAATTATAAGTTTGCCATTTTTTGTAAGCTTATTTTTTCTAAAAAGAATTTTGGTGAAAAAACTAGAAATATGTAATTATCAGAGCTATTATATAAGGCCTAGGCATCGTAGGAGACTGAAATGAGAATTAACTCAAATGTAATAAAAGCCATTATGTACTGCTGGATGAGTGGAAATGCAAGATGAGATATGAACATGAATGAGATATCATTGGGGATAGAGAGTAGGGGTAGCACTTATTGTTGAAATGTGGTTGAATCTCGTCTTTGATGGTTTGGTGGGGGTGTGCAGCAGAGACTTGTAATTTTCACGGTAAGAAGAGTATATCACAAGGATGACAACCCGATCACTGGAACCAAACGAAGGTTAATAGACATAATTTATGGTAAAACATTATGACACAATTTGATTCACATAGCTTACCCCACATAGTGGAATAAGACATGGTTGTTGTTGTAATTATCGTGCAAATAAAACCGTTAAATAGAAAATATTTTGTTTAACCTTTAGATTTCATTCTCTTCTTGTCATTTGCATCAATGGGGTTTACTTTATCTTGTTATGATTTTAGATGTTAAACCTTTACTGTGTTTTGTTATGACTTTAGACGTTAAACCTTTACTGTGTTTTGTTATGACTTTATACGCTAAACTTGAACTGTTTTTTCTTTTGGCGAGGTTAGGCGAAGAGATTGTTTATGGCACAGATGCTGGTAAAGACGAACCAGGGGTACGTCAAGAGAAGTTCAAAAAATTAATTCTGTTTTCGGGAAACGATTATTTAGGCCTGAGTTCTCATCCAACTATTGGAAAGGCTGCTTCAAAGGTGTGTTTTATGAATTTTGAATGACTTTTTTTATCTTCTGTATTTTATTCTATATCTCTGTCTCCTCTGTTTTGTTAGTCTGAGAATATTGCTGTTATTTTCATTGTTCAATTTCAGGCAGCTTTAGAACATGGGATGGGACCAAGGGGTTCCGCTCTTATTTGTGGGTATACCAATTATCATAGGCAGCTAGAGTCGAGCTTGGCTGATTTGAAAAAGAAGGAGGTAAGCACTGGCTTGCAAGAACTCCTTAAACTGACCTGCTTATGTTATTGGTTCTTCTATGTACCCTGAGTAAACTATACTTAATTGACGCTGTCATTAATCTTGAGAATGAAGAATCATATGCAGCTTATCTTGGAGAGCTTATGGAAATAAACTGAAAACAGCTCATGGAAATAAGCTGAAAATAGCTTATGAATATGTCATAAGCTCTTTCCGTAAGCTCTACCAAACAGTCTCACTAGTGGTTATGTTAGTAGAAAAGTTCAAATAAGACATTCCAAACAAACTATTAATACTCGATATGGGTGAAATTATAACCTATACCTTCATTTTATTTCCATTTTCAATCTACTTATAATTTTGGGTGTAATGATCATGATTAAATCTACATATTAGCTGCTAAGTATAAATTAATCCTAATGGGTCACATTTAACTTCTCTGCCCATCTTATGGGTTACAATCATCTCAGACCCACCTATTGCTTAATAAATTGAAGGATGGGCCAATGTGTGCTAGTAAGTCTAGATTGTATGAAATGCTGACTCGTTTTTGGTTTAAAATCCATGCTATAGGACTGCCTTCTTTGTCCCACAGGGTTTGCTGCCAATATGGCCTTGATGACAGCAATAGGAAGTATTGCTTCTCTCTTGGCTGGGAATAGCACACCTTCAGATGACGAAAAAATTGCCATATTTTCTGATGCATTAAACCATGCATCAATAATTGATGGTATTCGTCTTGCGGATCGGCAAAAAGGTGTAAAAGTGTACATATATAGACATTGTGACATGTCCCACCTCAATATGCTCCTGTAGGTTTTACTTCTCCACAAATTGGCATATTATTCTCTTTTCCCTTCTGGTACAATCTCTCTCTACTTATTAACATTTCTGATTTCTATGATTTTTAGATCTAATTGCAGTATGAAGAGGAAAATTGTGGTAACTGACAGGTTAGTCATTCTGCTTCTAGCGGAATAGAGATTTTACTTTCACAGTTAAATGAGATGAACATATGCTAGTGAAATTCAATTAGCTACAGTATAGTTGACACATGGTTGTTTCTTGTGTTTCCTAATGTAAATGTAGTATTTGTATGTACATTAGCATCATCATCCCCTATAAATGTATTTGCATTCCTAGAGAAGAGGTAATGCGTGACAAGCATATATTCTGTTTGGTGTTTATACATGGAGTATATTTGTTTTGTATTATTCTTCTGTGATGCATTAATAAAATTGTATAAATCAAAACTATTTCATGAATTAAAATCAAAGCTTCTCCTAAATACACATCACGTGAACTACTTACATATAAGTAATGGTTTTGATTTGGGGCAATGTCGTCACTGTTTTAATGCATTATGGTTTGTCTGATTTATTGCAGCTTGTTTAGCATGGATGGAGACTTTGCACCAATGGTTGAGCTTGCAAAACTTCGCAAGAAGCATGGCTTTTTACTAGTCATCGATGATGTAAGATCTCTTAGTATGTTTTAGAAAACACTTAATATGTTTTAGAAAACATCTATTACTTAATGACGACAGTTATGTGTTGTTATGTATATGGTTCTAATCATCAAAGAAGGGCTTAAGATGACAATCACAGACACCTATTCCCTATGATTAATATTCCTTGAAAGGAATTACTCAATCTTCCATATATATTGTCTCCGTGATTGACTGTTTATGTGATACAAGCAAAATATGTCTTGTCTTTGCTTAGTTAGCGATAAGTCTGATGCAACTATAGACTAACAAAATAAAAACCCATGTATCCAGGCTCACGGAACATTTGTTTGTGGCAAAAATGGCGGTGGTGTTGCTGAGGAGTTAAACTGTGAGAAGGATGTGGACATATGCATTGGTACACTAAGTAAAGCTGCCGGCTGCCATGGAGGATTTATAGCATGCAGGTAACTCTTTGAGTACCCTTGGTTTTAAAATTAACATATAGAAGATTGATTTCAGGCTTGTTCTCTGCACCACATTTGCACAAAAAAGCAACTATGTTTCTTGAATAGTTTACCAATCAGTTTTTCTATTTTATGAATTCTTATAGCAAAACGTGGAAGTTATTAATACAGTCAAGAGGTCGTTCATTTATATTTTCAACTTCTACGCCGGTTCCAGTTGCTGCGGCTGCTCATGGTGAGCTCCAGTGTTGTACATGAATTGATATATACTTCAATATTGAAGATTTCCAACGAAAAAATAATAAAATATTTGTACCAGTCCAGTTCCTATTTCTTTATATTTATTTCTTTTCTGCATCGTTCATATTTATTGTTCTATATCATTGTATTGTGTAGTCTCGCGATACATTTCATGTATATCATCTCATTTCAATCATTGTCTTATAATTTAGTGGATAGTGCTATTTCCTGACTGTTGTATCACAATAAATCATGGTTAGAATATTTGTTTAGAGATAAGAGATTTATCGTCATTTCATTTTCCTCTTGTGGGAATCACTTATTTCTTAAATCTTGATGCAATTTTGTAGCTGCTGTTAGAGTTGCAATATCGGAGACATGGCGGAGAAAGGCTATTTGGAGCCGGGTGAAAGACTTTCATTTGCTTACTGGAATCCCTGTTACAAGTCACATTATATCCCTAATAGTTGGCAGTGAAGACAAAGCACTGCAAGCAAGCCGGTAAGATTCTCTACTCTCTGTATTTCTCTCTCATCATATCTTGATGCCCAAGTAGTCCACCAACCACTTCAGAAGCTGATCATGTAGTCATTGTTTCACCAATAATTTTCACTGTTTCTGGAACAGGCATTTATTACAAGCTGGCTTCCATGTGACTGCAATCAGACCACCAACAGTGCCTCCTAACTCATGCAGGTTAGTACCTTATAATTCCTGGAATTACAATCTAAAAGAAAAGCAGAACTTATAAGAGGTGTCAAAATGGGCTTAGTGTTATTACTTTGAAGTAAAACATGAATTTGTTTTACAAAATTTAAGCTTGTAATTATTTCTACCTGGACCTGCGAAAATATTTTAGGGCTACCTTTGATCCATGCAGCCGATTCTACTTAGTGGGATAAAAACTTGGTTGTTGTTCTATACTTTCAAATAACATAAGTTGTTTAAAAGTATACTTTCGAACAGTGGGAAAGCTTCTCCTAAACTTGGGTGCGGGAAGTTGAAATCATTTTATCTGTGTCTATATATTTTTCCATGCCTACATCTGATATTTTGCTTTCTCACCGCTATCTAGGCTGCGAGTGGCCCTAAGTGCTGTCCATACAAGGGAAGATTTGGAAAACTTAGCAGCTGCTCTCTCCAGTTGCATCAATTTCCAAGACACCCGCATTTACGACTGCAATAGCTATGCAAGATTATAGCTTTCCATTCTATCATCACAATGAATTGCATCAATGTGATTAGAGCTATCCAGGAATAACAGTTTTTTTTTTTTTAAGGATATTGCATTTGTAGAGATTTTTTCTTCTCCTGTGTTATTAATTCCATAATAATGGCAAGCTATTTTGTCAACATTTAGATCAATAATTTCAAACAACTATTAGTTTACTTTTTTCAATAGTACTTTCAATAGAGTACAGTACCTCCATACTTTATTGTAACCAACATCAAACACAGTACTACAATATAACTTCATTCAAAAGCAGCAGATGCAGGAGGTGGAGGATCAATAAGAAATTTGTCAAGAAGTTGATCAATGGACATGTAGTTGTAATCATGATATAGTTGTGAAGCTTCAAGGTCATCTTCCCCTAGTTCAAAGTTCATAAGGTCCCCTTTAACAAATACACTATGAAGAATGGAAACTGGTATATCTTCTGGAGGAGGTAAAGCTGCATCATGAAGGATATTTTTCTATTAATCTATTGTTGATATCTTCTTGGAAGAGGTAAAAAAAAAATGAAACAAAATCTTACTTTGTGATAGCTTGACAATATCTTCTTCAAGAACAAAAACTTTGTTAAATTTTTTACCACTTTTGTGCTCCCATAGTAATATCAACTCATTTTGTGTTATGATATTCTTTGAAGGCCGATACACAATAATACGATTGTATGTTGTTGGATCATTTGCCACTTTAATAGTGTACATAGCGATATCTTCTTCGTAGTTTAGTACAGCTAGCAAATAAAAATATATTGTTAGATATCAATATATACTAATTGTTAACTAATTCATTTGATTACAACAAGAAAATACAAGCAAATTGATTTAAATGAGTGAGATATTTATGTGGTCCCACTCCCTCCTCATTCAACATGTTGAATGTTTTCAACACCAATTAATCCACCTCACTTTCAACACTCAATTCAACACCTCATTGCAAGTATTTAACTATTGAAAAAATTATTCAACACCTCTATTATACATAGTCTAATGTTTGCAAGTTCAACTCATAATTGGCCAATGCTAAAAAGAAAGAATATAGCACAACAACCGTAAACAAGAGGGAGCGGAAACTGAAAATGTGAAGGTAAAGTTACAATAAAAAAATCTCTCAAAATACGAGAGACCAAATGAGTTGTGAAATCTGAAAAGGAAAAAAAATAGAGCAAGATGTCACGAGAGCTCAAAAAGGGATGATTAGAGATGGAAAAATAATTTGCGCAAAGAGTAAAACGTGACCTATAAAGAGAATTTGCCTTTATAAAATGGAGAGAGGTAAAAAGTTTGATGGCACCAAAATGAAAGAATGTAAGCAGGAGAAAATCAACAAACAGATTCACATCGAGATCAGAACTACACTCAATCATCCTAAAGTGCATAGTCACACCCTATTATAGGGATCTAAAACCATGTGTAAGAACAAATCTACAAAACGTTCAAGTGACAAGACTTGCATTTAATGTGCTTATTCTCAAGGTCCCCCGCTCTCACCTCCAACCATTTTTAATTCTACAAGGTAAGTATCTGTCACGAAGACCATAGTTGGATTGGGGAGGGGGGAAATTACGACCTAGTAATCTAAAATCCTTTCCATTACTTTGCAATGACAGAATTTTGGAGCAACTGCTCTAGGCCGACCAAAAGCTTAAAGACACAAAAGTGCAATCATGATGAGATTAAATCCAAGTACGTGTGTATCAAGACAGTGAGGACTCGGGGTATCCGCAACCATGAGCCTCAAATGATCGCCTAGTGCCAAATATAACCGGACAACCCCACGGGTAAAGCGCTAGATGACACGTGAACAATTTTGACTACCCACACTATATAAAGAAAAACACGCATCATTTTAGGCCTTCTCTCATTCATAACCTCAAGCTATGTTTTCACTCATTCTTTGAATTGGGTGTTGGATTGCTAACCTTTCTGCTCCACCCAACTCCGTCGTATCGAAATATTACTCGATTGCATTAAAATTGTGGGAAAAAATAATATACCTTTGGTTTTACCATTGCCGTAGACAATAACATCTTTGTTCTTTTCATATGGACGAAGTAAAAAATTCACAAAGTATGCACCGAAACAATTTGCAGAGACATAAGTATAAGGAATTCCTGCTGCTTCAATTTCTCTTCTAATTTTTATTTTTTTATCAAGAAATGCTTGAAATGGAGGAAGAGGGTGTACTCTGTCTTCTTCTACACCAAAATCAGAGGGAAGAAATCTCTGCAACAAATATATAGACATAAAAAATAAATACATAGTTCAATAATTTTGTTACTATCATAGCTATCGTTGAGAGCGTGTAAGGCGAGCTACGACATATGACCTAAAATTTGTCACAATTAAACTGTATTTAAATAAGGCCTCATAAATCTTTGTCACTGTTCAAACATGACTAAATAAGATTTCTAATTATTTTGTCATGGTTGAATCGTGAATAACAAACACAAAACACGTCTCCAAAAACGTCAGACGACTTTGCTTATTATTTATTTTTTTAAATATTTTAATGGGTCATGCTAACATGTGCCCTAAGGGCACATGTTAAGCATATCATAATTAGAAAATGTTAAATGTAATTAAATGCAATATAATTATATTTAAAGTTTTCATACATTGAATGCACGCGTTACAAAAATATATTTCTATAAATATCTCATTAACTTGTGTTCTTGGGGCACATGTTAATTTTTTCCCTATTTTAATTTATGAAAAGTGACCCTGCAAACATTTACCCTTAATCATGTGGGTAGATATAAAAAATATTTACCTAAAATATCACCCCGACTAAAACCCTCCACAACTAAAAGAGAGAAAAACAGAAATAAAAAAGCAAAAGGATCCTCTTGTATAATACCATATATGAATATTATTTTCTTAAGTTGAGTATCTATAACTATTAAAGCTATAGGTTACTCCTAAATACACAAGCACCAATCCAAGAGCATACCAAAACCAAATCACCTCAATGTATAACACAAAAAATAATATGCATCCATGTTATAGATTACATGCATAACAATCAAACATTAACTACATCAATAGAAATATCAATCACCTTGATATTACCAGCAACTTTAATAGCATCAATAATTTTGAGTTGCTCCATAACTTGAGGGTATGCCAAAGTACATATCACAATATCTGCTTGCTTAACAACTTCCACAATCTCATCAACCTCAAGTTCTCCCTACATACATCATATCTTGAAACTCATTAAAAAAAACTACTAATTCTCTAACTTCATCACACAAACATGAAAACTTTTACTTTACTTACCTCCACAAGTGTTACTCCCATGGATGTGAATTCCTTGCAAAGTTGTATCTTTGAGTGAGGAGTTTTTGAATTAATAGGTCGAGTATATACCAATGTTGGATAACCTAAAGAGATACTTGCTTTCACCATATACTTTCCTATGTAACCAGTTCCACCAAATACAAGAATCTTATTCTTCTCACCCTCCATTTTTTTGTTGTGGTAATCTTTCCTCTTGTAAAATTTGTAGTATCATATAGAAACATCACATTTATTACTCAACAACTAGTTTACATAAGACAAATGTTTCATTTAATACTCTCTTGTTACAGACAGAAAAATAAACCTTGTACTATCCTAGAGTTTTTTGTAGCCCTAGAAATAAAATTTAATATAATAAGTTCCTTTCAAGCACGAGTACTGCGTCCAGCATAAGACATACATCTTTTGGCAATTAATAAATATAATTTTTAATGTGAGGTGCGAATTAATGCACGATGTGTATGGCTTAAAATATTTTTTGTGGCAATCAAAGGATGTTTTTTTAGGTTATACCTCATGTGTGAGGGACATGAATCTTAACTAGATCCGTGAAGTTTGTGTTTTATGAGCTTTCGTCACTACATGCGAGTGATGTGCAAGGCACGTGATTTATGTGATAGGAACATGTACTCGAAGTTAGTATATTAATATAGTTTGAGACTATTTCACATGATTGTTTATGTTTTTTATTCTCACACATCATTGTTCTTGGTGTGCTTGAATCCTTCATTTTAAAACAAGTGTCACCTACTATGGTGCAAAGGATCTCCTTTTTGCAAGTGAGTATCATGGATTCTTAATGAAATATTGAGAGAAGTTTACTAGAGTTAATGATTTTAGATTATGGAAAGTAAAAATGAACGCAAATTTGATTCAACAAAACTATGCATAAGCATTAAAAAATATTTCGATCGCACCAAGTCGAACACAAGAAGAGAATACTGAGATGATGCATATGGTCGAGAATGTCATTATCTTATGCCTTGGAGATAATTTATTTATGGAAGTCACATGGTAGAAGACAATGAAGGAAATGTGGTTCCAACTTAAATAATTAAATAATTGTATATGACTAAGTCATTGGCTAATAGATTATGTCAGAAACAATAACGTTTAGGAGACAAATTTAGATGGTGGGAAACAAATCCGTTTAGGAGAAATTGAAGGAATTTCACAAAATTATTAAGGGATTGCAAGAAATTAAGGTAAAGAAGAAATATTATTTTGGACAAGGTTCGATTATCTATAAGAACCAGTGAGTTAAACAAGATGAAAAAAATGATGGTTGGTGATAGGTAAAGGCTTCAATGTTTTAAAATGGGGAGCGAGAGTATGGCAATTAACTAGAAGCTTTAGAGTTGTAAAACAGAGAGTGTGAAAGCTCACTAAATCTATGTCAAGTAAACAATATCTGTAAAGGTATAAGACTAACTCTCGACTTTACTCATGAAAATCACACAAGCATTTTTTACCTTTTGGAAAATCTCTCTCTCTTTTTATTAAAATCACCAAAAAAATTATACCTAGCTAATTGTCTAAAAACTCAAAAAAAATTGTATGAGTGCATTTTTACACTAAATAATTGATTAGCTCTTAGGCCTAATAGATTATCTATTTTTGTAACACTTCATAATCAACTATTAGGGTTAATATTTGATTAGTAATCGCTCCTTTGAAAAATCTTGCATTTTTGGACTAGATAATTGATAATGTCACTTGCTTAATCAATTGTCAGAATTAAAAAGGCCCGTGAAACTTTTGCTTTTAAATCCAAATTTTGTTATATAAATAGAGGGTTCTCCTTCACTTTACAATACACCAAAAAACATATTTTAGATATCCTCTCACTCTCCCCTCTCTCTATCTATTTTCTCACATTTGTCGTAGTACTTTTGAGAGTGAAGTTTTATATTTGTGAGATATTTTTTAGTCTAGAGACATCTCATTGGAGAATTTTTTTGTTGTTGTGAGCTAAACCATGTGAAAATCCCTTGTTTGATTGTCAAGATAAACTAATTAAAACCTCTATTTAGGTGGGGAGGTATTCGTAGTTAAAAATCTCAGTCGATTTCGTGAGTTTAGCCTGGTGCTAAAAGCTCTATGTTGGTTATGGAGGTATCCATAATTAAAACTCTATATTGGTTGGGAAGTTAGCCATTGTAAAAAATTTATATTCATGATACTCAATATTTCATCCACACTTTAAGTCTCTCCTGCAACTTAGCTAAAAAGAAAACATAAGTAAAGATTAAGTGGTCAAGAGAAAAAGAAAACATATTTTTTTTAGTACAGATTATAATTCGGTTATTATTTAAAATTCAAATTTTATTTTAATATTTTAATTTAATTATCAATTTTTTAATTTTCAAAATGAAAATTTTTTTAGAATTGGATTTTTTTTAAAATCAGTTATATAATTATAAATAAATTTATAATCGATTTTATAATCAATTTTGATTGAAATGTGATTATAGTTATAAAATCAAACCATTTAAATAGTTTAAAAATATAATAGTTTGGTTTCTAAAAATAACAACCATGCACACTCTTACTCCCAAACAAATCAAAAACTTTGTTAAAATTCTGACCACTTTTTTTCTTCCATAATACTATCAATTCATTTTGTGTTATTATATTCTTTGAAGGCATGTATAAAACTATTCGATTGTGTGCTCTTAGATCATTTGCCACTTACATATAGTGATATCTTCTAATATAGATAACAAAAAAAAATATTGCACATATATATATATATATATATATATATATATATATATATATATATATATATATATATATATATATATATATATATATATATATATATATATATATATATATATATATATATATATATATATATATATATAATTGTTGACTAATTTACTAAATATAATTAATAAAGGAGAATAATATATATAATCTTACAGTTCATGACGTCTTGCTCAATTACAACTGAAAGAGACTTGTGCTCAAGCTTGAATGTTAGAGACTCCAAATTCACTTAATAATAGAATATATTATTTACCTTTGTGTTTATATGTGTGCTTCTTAGTTAAGCAGATACACAAAGGTTTTACATTTTGAGCAAGATATAGATTAAGTAGCTCTTAAGTGTATAAGAATGAAATCTTCATTCTTTCTCATCTTCACAAATGATCTTTATTTGTTGGGCCTTGTTGTTTTGTTGATTTAGTGATCTTATTCATATATTATTTCTTTTTACTCTCCTAGTCATATGTGAATATGTCTCACTCTGCTTTCTTTCCTTCTAACACACAGTAACCCTTCTCGATAGATTAAAAAAAATTTTGAGATATTTATAAGGACCAAAAACATATTTAACTCTTTATTTTAAGCATAAACACACTGAATTAATAAAAAGGTAACTTCAACTTTCTTAGAAGTTATACAAAGGACTACAAAAATTTTAAGTACTAAAGAGACACAAATAATCAATTGGCTTCTCTTAAAACACAAACATCTAGCTCATAGAAACACTAAATTGTTTAGTACACAGCGAGACCTTACTTAGTACATAGAAATAAGATCTTACAATACATATAAATTTAAAACATAGGACAACATTGAAAATCACGGGAATGACATAGGCATTAATAAACAAAGATATAATCTACATTCGGGTATCTTTTAACCATCCATCAAGATAAACTAGCTTGGAGTCTGGGGTGAATTTTTCATTCTCAGCTCTAGTATCTTTCAACCATCCATCAAGATAAACTTGGTTGGAGTCAGCGGTAGATTTTGGTTTCTCTGCTCGGGTATCTTTCAACCATCCATCAAGGTAAACGTGGTTGGAGTCAGATGTGGATTTTGGTTTCTCTGCTCTAGTATCTTTCAACCATCCATCAAGGTAAACTTGGTTGGAATCAGAGGTGGATTTTTCTTTCTCTGCTCGGGTATCTTTTAACCATCCATCAAGGTAAACTTGGTTGGAGTCAGAGGTGGATTTTGCTTTCTCTGCTCGGGTATCTTTCAACCATCCATCTAGGTAAACTTGGTTCGCGTTATGGGGGGACTTTGCTTTCTCAGCTCTGATATCTTTCAACCATCCATCAAGATATACTTGGTTGGAGTCTGCTGTAGATTTTGTTTTCTCAACTCGACTGTCTTTCAACCATCCATCAAGGAAAACTTGGTTGGAGTCAGATATGGATTTTGGTTTCTCTGCTCGGGTATCTTTTAACCATCCATCAAGGTAAATTTGTTTGGAGTCAGGGATGGATTTTTCTTTCTCTGCTCGGGTATCTTTCAACCATCCATCAAGATAAACTTGGTTGGATTCAGATGTGGACTTTGGTTTCTCTGCTCTAGTATCTTTCAACCACCCATCAAGGTAAACTTGATTGGAATCAAAGGTTGATTTTTCTTTCTCTGCTCGGGCATCTTTTAACCATCCATCAATGTAAACTTGGTTGGAGTCAGAGGTGGATTTTTCTTTCTTTGCTTGGGTATCTTT
This sequence comes from Vicia villosa, assembly GCF_029867415.1. Classification (NCBI taxonomy): domain Eukaryota; kingdom Viridiplantae; phylum Streptophyta; class Magnoliopsida; order Fabales; family Fabaceae; genus Vicia; species Vicia villosa. The sequence goes on along the minus strand of NC_081182.1, from coordinate 212,140,745 downwards.
CAGCCATCCATCAAGGTAAACTTGGTTGGATTTAGATGTGGACTTTGGTTTCTCTGCTCTGGTATCTTTCAACCATCCATCAAGGTAAACTTGGTTGGAATCAGAGGTGGATTTTTCTTTCTCTGCTCGGGTATCTTTTAACCATCCATCAAGGTAAACTTGGTTGGAGTCAGAGGTGGATTTTGCTTTCTGTGCTCGGGTATCTTTCAACCATCCATCTAGGTAAACTTGGTTCGCGTTATGGGGGGACTTTGCTTTCTCAGCTCTGATATCTTTCAACCATCCATCAAGATATACTTGGTTGGAGTTAGAAATGAGTTTTTGGTTCTTTATTGGATTTTTGAGCCAGCCATCAAGGTAAGGTTGATCAACTTCTTTTTCTTCTCCAATTTGTTGCTGAAGTTTTATATATCTAGCAAAACTTCCTTGACCATTCTACAATACAATTGAGTAAATTGATGTTAATTAGTAACATTTGGATGGTATACATGACAAAAAAATGCATGTGTTTTATAATACACATTATGACGCACAGTTAAGAGAAGTTCAAGATAAGCACATGAATACATATTATGAAAAAATTTAGACAAAAGCAATTTTTTTAAGTTTCATTACTGAAAAAACATTATTTTATCAAATTAAATAGAACTGCTTGATTGTGAGTGACATTGATGACTGAAATAAATATGAGAAATGATATATTATGATGAATAAGCAATGTAAAATATAATTGTAAAAGATACAGACATACATGTAAAGTTAGTAACTTACAATCAACAAGAGCAAAACAAAAGGAAGGAGAGACATAACAACTTTGTGTGTCATTGCTTTCTCTTATGTGATAGTAAATGTGAAAGATGTATTTGAAGTAGAAGTGAGATAGTCTATTTATAAGCGAATAGAAAGGAAAAATACAAATAATGGGGATATTAAAGTTTTGTTTGGCAAAATATATATTTTTTAAATTACAATTTGTGTCTTATATATTATTTATAAGTCAATAAAAAGAAAAAGAATAAATAATAAGGACTTTGAGACTTTGATTGGCAAGATTACTTTTTAAATTTACAAGTTCAATTGTCTAAAATTAATTTATTTAGTACAATTACCTTTTCACACATTTAAGTGTGTTTTAAAAAGTGATTAGCTTCAAAGAAATTAAAATAAAATTAATCAAACATACAAAAATTATAAAAGTGATTTTTTAAAATATTAAACCAATATGTTTATTTTGATAAATTACTTCAACTCGTTAAAGTTTCATTTTCTTTTAATTATATAAGTATAGTGATAATAATTATGATTATACGACAATTGTGAACACTTGATTCTAATTTAAGATATGATATCTCACATAATATTATTTTTATTTTTTAGAAGACTTAGAATATGATACAATTGTTAATTTATTGAAATTTCAAAATGAATATATTTTTCTAAATCTTGAGTGTAACTTTAAAAAAAAAAATCAAAATATTACTTAAGTTAATTTTGTTAAATTGAAATAAAGATATAATACTGTCGGAATAGAGAAAACATATTCTATGTAGTATGTGCTCAGAAGTAGGCGGAGTTCACATCATAGATTTATTATGTATTTTAGGAATTCACTACATGCCAACAATGAATACAAAATAGTGTCACATGAAAAACTAAAAAAGTGTGAAGAGACTTGCATGCTATTTAAACTCACATGTTCTTACGTAGAGCTAGCATGCTTATGTAGTTATAAAAAAATATATATATATATTATTACAATAATGAGTCAAAAAGAGAAGAAGTTAAACACGGTTGGTTTAATATTAAATTTTCAAATTTTACTATAAATAATTGATAATCAAACATGATGAAAATAACTCTCCAAATAAATTACGAGTACCCTTTCCCTCTCATAACTTCCATTTAAAATTAAGATATATTGATTATATACGACAGTAATATTTTAAATTTAAAAATGAATTTTTAAGATGTAGAATTATTTATTAAATTATTATAATAAATTTATTTATTTGTTTATTTTAAATTGATAAAAATAAATATTTTTAATTATTATTAAAATAATCTTAAATAAAATTTTATTAACTTTAATTTTGATACAAAGGATTATATTATTGCAATATTTTTAAATTATTATATTATGGTCATATTCTCCCTCCTCCCTCCGTCTCATAATAAACGTTTTAGTCGAATTATGCCACTACAAAAAACTCCTCCCTAGCCAACTGAAGTTGTGACGTGATTATCACGTGACTAAAAAAAACTATTGCGACGTGATAATCACGTCACTACTTTTTTTCTAATAAAATAATGAAAATAAAGTTATATTTCTTGGGTGTGTCAGAATTATATAAAGGAAAAAAAATTGCAAAGTGGGAAACACATCGCTATAATAAAATTAAAAATTAAAAATTATAGAGGCATTATGTTTAGAGAGAGGGAATTTTGAATTTTAAAAAAAATTAGTTGTGAAATGGTATACACGTCGCAACGTTTTAGAGGGAAAAAAGCCTAAGACAGAATTGACGTGGTGCAGACTGGACAATAAAGTTTTTGACTGTTGGCGTGTGTTGCGACGTGAAATACATGTTGCAAAGTTGTGACGTGAATTTCACGTCGCTGATTGGTTTATAGGAACACGCGTTCCTGACTTCGCGTCGCTGAAAGAATCTTTTTATATTCCATCTTGGATGATACATTAAAGGCAAAATACTCTTTTTGGTCCCTTATGTTAACCTCAGGGTTCATTTTGGTCCCTTAACTTCAAAAGTGTCATATTGGTCCCTTAACTCTTCAAAAGGTGTCGTTTTAGTTCTTTTTGTCATATTAGCGACCGATTTTTGAGTTTTTCTGTCGCTAATGTGACAAAAAGGACTAAAATGACACCTTTTGAAGACTTAAGGGACCAATATGATACTTTTGAAGTTAAGGAACCAAAATGAACCCCGAGGTTAACATAAGGGACCAAAAAGGGTATTTTGTCTATATTAAAACAATCATACTTAAATCCTCCTCAACAATTAAATACACTAATGTTGGATGATACATTAAATCAGTTCATATAATTGTCTATGGCAAAATACCATAATCTTCATCAATAGGACAATACAACAAGATTGGAAGAGACAATGAATCAGTTCATGCAAGTGACTATGGAAAACCATAAATGCATAGACGTTGCAATAAAAATCTGGCAGTGCAGACTGTTCATTTAGTCAAGGATCTACTTAATCTAAAAACCAATGTCAACACTCAAGCTAACTCAAATGAATACTACTAAGTGAGTGAAATTGGCATTGATGAAGAAAATGAAAAAGTTGTTGTTGAAAAAGAAAATGGGAAAGAAGTCGTTGAAGACTGAAACTACTCATAATACATGTAGTCATTGAAGATTAAAACTAACCATAGTACAAGTAGTCGTTGAAGGTTGAAACTACTCATAGTACAAGTAGCAGTTGAAGATCTTTAGCTAGAACATGTAAAGTGAAGTTTAAGCTCAACTAGCATAAAGACGTTGAGACGAGCAGAGTAGAGTTTGTGAACAGTTGGAGAGAGGAAATGCTGAAAACTTTACTTTCTTGATTAGACATAAAGTAGTCATACATTGTCACAAGATCTTCTTTGGATAACTTTTGACAAGAGACTTCTTGTAGACGTTTGTTGAAGCTTGAATAGAGTCGTTGTTGTAACACCCCGAAGTCTAGATTAATGATTTAATTAGTTATTTAATTGATTTAGTCTGAATATATGAGTAGTAGGATTTATCTGTAAATATATGTGGTGTTTTGGATAAATGTGACGTGTGATGTCTATGTGTGATGCATGTGGGATAATATGGGTTAAGGCGTTAATTTGAATAATATAAATATTTAGAATTTCTAATTAATATTATTATTTAATTAAATAAATAAAGATAATAGTCTGGTGTAGAGGCTATGAGGGAAAGGTAGTAACTTGTAAGAAGTTAAGTGAGGATAATATGGGTCCAAGGGTTAAACTATGAAGAGTAAGTGTCAGTGTTCATTCTGTGCAATCGTTAGATTTTGGAAGAAACTGTGAAAGAGGGCTAAGGCACGAAGAGAAGAGAATCAACCGTGGAGCATGAAATAAGAATCTAAGGTAAGAGGTGTCATTCTTGTCATTATGATTGATATGGGTTTAGGTATTTATAGGTTTGTGTTTGGAGTTTTGATTGATGATGATAACATGATGATTTTGTTGGAAAGTGATGCAATTGTGAAGTTGTTGCGATGAATGGATGCATATGATGTCAAGTATGATGTGTTGTCTTGTATGATGATCTTGATGAAAAGTATTATAACTACCATGCTTTTATGCCATAGATTTATTATTTGAGAGTTGTGACTTTGAGTATGTTAATAGCGATTTAGAGATGATAAATTGAGGTTGTGAAGTGTTTATTTCCCTTGATTAGAATACCATATGATATGATATATTTTGGGGATGTTGGAGGTCAAAACTTGGGGTTTAGGGTATGTTGGAAGGCTGAAAAACAAGAGAGAACATACAAAATTGCATAGAAAAAGTGGTTTTATGGGCCCTGACATGGGCGACCGTGTCATCTCCCTAGATTTTGCGGTGCGAAATCGTTGTAGCCATAACTTTTGAACCATAAGTTCATTTGATGCGTCGTTCGAAGCGTTAGAAAGCTAACGCAATGAACTACACTTTGGTAAAATAAAATAAACCATATTATATATTTTTCCAGCGATTATGCTAAGATAAAGTGATTTGTTTATGCATTGATGTAACATGTTGTATGCTTCTTATGATGAATTGATTTGATTATGTCTTTATGGAATATGATGTATGTTTCTTATGACGAATTGATGTTGTTATGATGAATTATATAATGATATTTTAATGATTACATAGATGATGATGTGTTTTGACTAGCAGTGATCATGTTTTATTGTGTTGATGTGCATAACACATTCATGGCATATGTTACAACATTGGTCCAATGATGCTGATTAGGACGATTGGTCGAGTGATTGCCACAATCCCATAGTGTGGATTTATTGCAATATTGTGAAGTGCTCTGATTCCAAACGGGAATCGATCATATTGGTGGGGATCTTTGGAGAACAATGATCGATTTTCATGGGAAAATTTTTCTCTATCTTCATAAATTCATTTATTGCTTTTCCACATCACTGCATATAGTTTTGTGAGATCGTTTCAAGCCTATGTTGATGATTAATTTTTAATGACCGTCTCATAAATGTTGTACATTTGATATTAGAATAAAACTAGACATATCAAAGATAATATATCAATTCAATCTCGATTTACTCCATCAAACTCACAATAGATAATTTATGTGTTCTCAAATTATTTAATAGTACTTTCGGTATAATATACCTACAAAGTTTATTAATCAAACCAACATCAATAACAATACTATAAAATAATTTCATTCAAATGCAGCAGACGCAGGAGGGGGAGGATCAACAAGAAACTTATCAAGAAGTTGATCAACAGACATGTAGTTATAATCAGGATATAGTTTTGAAGCTTCAAGATCATCTTCTCCAAGCTCAAAGTTCATATCACCCTTAACAAATATGCTATGAACAATGGAAATTGGAATATCTTCTGGAGGGGGCAAATCTGCATCATATTGAACAAATTAATCAATTGTTAATATAAAAATAGTAATATCAAGTAATTTTTTGTTATGATACTCTTTGAAGTCTTACTTTGTGATAGCTTAATAATATCTTCCTCAGGAACAAAAACTTTGTTAAAGTTTTGGCCACTTTTTTTCTGCCATAGTAATATCAATTCATTTTGTGTTATGATATTCTTTGAAGGCCTATACACAACTATTCGATTGTGTGCTCTTGGATCATTGGCCACTTTTATAGTATACATAGCGACATCTTCTTCATAATTTAGTATAGCTAACAAATAAATAAAATTTTTTGCAAATATATATTAATCATTGACTAATTCATTAAATACAATTAATAAAATAGAATTAATATTCATAGAAAAATATATACCTTTAGTTTCACCGTTGCCGTAGACTGAAATATCTTTATTGTTTTCGTATGGACGAAGCAAGAAATTGACAAAGTATGCACCAAAACAATTGGCAGAGACAAAAGTATAAGCAATTCCAGCTGCTTCGATTTCTCTTCTAATTTTTATTTTCTTATCAAGAAAAGCTTGAAATGGAGGAAGAGGGTGGATTCTATCTTCTTCAACACCGAAGTCTGATGGAAGGAATCTCTGCATGAAATATACACTTATAAATAAATAAAAAAGTTTCATATTAGAAAAATGAACAATAATTATTTAATTATCATTTTTCTAATATTTGTATTTTAAAATATGTCCACTTACAATTCTCATAGTATGATTAGACTTATTTATAAAATAACTTTGTTTTCTTAAAAATATTTTGTTTATTTTGAAACTGAATTTTTTTTATAAAAATATTTATTTAAAATTTAATATTCAATAATTTAGTAATTAAATTTAGATATTTATAAAGAATTAATTCAGAAGTAATTTTATTTTTTTAGAAATTATTTTTTAAATATTTAAAATAAACGAATAAAATTTTAAAATTATTTTATATTTAGACAAAGCAGTAATCACTACTCATAAATGTTTTTTATAAATATAAAATTGGAACAAACAATTCAAGCTCTATATAATTTATTTGCATTTGTCTATCGTGGTAAAAAATAAATATAAAAATAGGTCATATCTTGAAGAAATAATTTTTTAAAAAATATTAAAAACAAATTTTTACATCAAGTAATTTTTATATTTTTTAGAAACTATTTTTTAAATATTAATAATCAAAGAATAAAAAAATTTTTAACATATAGACTTTGAAAATATTTATCACCTTGATATTGCCAGCAACTTTGATAGCATCTATAATTTTGAGTTGCTCCATCACTTGAGGATATGGAAAGGTACATATCACAATGTCTACTTGCTTAATCACTTTCAATATCTGCTCATGCTCAACTTCTCCCTACAAATAATTATTTATTGTTGACATATACTTATTTATCAATAACTTAATCAAAATAAATTATTTAATATCATTATATAAATAGAGATATAGTTAAGAATTATGAATTACCTCCACAAGTGTTACTCCCAAGGACTTAAATTCTTTGCAAAGTTGTATCTTAGAAGAAGGAGTTTTTGCATTGATAGGATGAGTATACACAAAAGTTGGATAACCTAAAGAAATACTTGCTTTCACCATATACTTTCCAATGTAACCAGTTCCACCAAATACAAGAATCTTATTCATCTTACTCTCCATTTTGTATGTGTTATGTTATCTATGCTTTCTATGTGCAAATGCCTATATATCTTATAACTTGAAACAAATATTTATAGTGAAAAATTATCATCTATCATTAGACAAATAAACTTACAATACAAGATGTGTGTATGTACAACAATGACCAGAGTACATTTTTGAATCAAAATATTTCAAAAGTGTGACATATCCATGCATTGAGCCGCCATGTACGTGACTACATGACAAACACTATGTATGTTTGTTTTAGAATTGGAATAAGATGAAGAAAAACTGTATTGGAAGTGTCAACAAAATGAGGAAATGTCAACCTAAAATATAGCCTTTTATAGACCACATGTCATATATGACCTCAGCTTTCTACTTGTAAATGTGGGAATGAAGTCAAGCACTCATCATACATGACCTCAGCATTCTTCTAACAAAACGGGCGATTGAGTTGGACTTAAAATTATGGGTTATTACCATTTTACCCTCATGCCATAGGTTATTTTTGGTTTACCCCCTGTAAATTTTTTTTTTTTTGAAAAACAACCTTGCCATTTCAAAATACTAACTTTTTAGCCCCTAAAGTCAAAATCCGCAGAAAAATTTGCAGGTTTCCTGCGGAATTTCTTTCGGATTTTCCTGCGGATTTTGACTTTAGGGGCTAAAAAGTTAGTATTTTGAAATGGCAAGGTTGTTTTTCAAAAAAAAAATTTACAGGGGAGTAAACTACAAATGACCTATATGACAGGGGGGTAAAATGGTATTAACCTAAAATTATCAATTTTTCATTTCACTCTTATATATTTTCTTACTTCATCTGAATTTTTGTAAATGTTTCATATTTTTTTTAAGGTATGTTTAGAGATGCATCTCTCAATATATATTTTTTTTTAAATTAAAAAAAATAATTCAGAGATGCATCTCCGAACTAGGTGGACATATATACAACTCACGCTATAACACTTTCTTCTTTTCATTCTTCACTCAGAAAATACATTTTCTCTCTACCTCAATATAGCCATTTGAAGTTTCCACTAAAGATCAAATTTTGAAGCTACATTTGTTTATTTTCTACCATTTTCAACTCCTTCCACCTATTTCATCCAACATCAGAGCTTTTTAATCTCTCACCAACAAATTTTTGAGTAAGTTTTTCATTTAGTTTATTTTGATTTTTCATTGATCTATTAGCTCACATATGTTAGTTTTGATGCATTACATAGCTCAAATAGGTTAGCGTTCGTGTTTGGAGACTTTGTTTTTATGATTATGATGAGTTTGGTTGAGTTTTAATGAGTTAGGGAAGTTGCAAGTATGAGTAATTTCTTTGTTCTCTTAACTAAATATTTGTGGTGTGATGTGAGTGACTTTTTGTTCATTATAAGTACGATAAGTAAGACTAAATTTTGAATTGTTTTGAGATTTTCATGCTCTACGTTGGTTAATAGACTATATATATGCTATTAGATGCAATAATCTCACAACATTGATACCAACTAGAGATACGAATGAGAGTATCAAGTGGTAATATTAACATCTGAGTCGAGAAGCTATTACTGACGTATGGTTATGCATGATAGATGGGCACTTATGAAATCTACCTCTAGTAAGCTTTCTTACTGTTAACACCGAAATCTTCATTTTACTTTCTCTCATTTAATTTCACGCATCAAAACAACTATAAAACTTTGATCTACTTAATGTAACACCCCAAATTCTACCCGAAATTATAATGCGGAAAATATCAGAGTATTTAAAATTTTCAAACAACACATTGGAGTATCACATATCGACTTAAAATTTCAACTTGTGTTTCATTCACAATGATACATAGCATTCAAATTAACAGTCAACTATCAGCTTTATTCAACTAAAACAACTTGGAAGTATAAAAAGTACTTCATAGTATTCAACTTGGATTCAACGATTATAATGATAACAACTAAATCATAACAACATAGAAATGACAATATGAATATCCCCCGAGTGCTACGTATCAGAGCGGCATACCAACAAGACTCGATGAAGCGACAAACTCCCACAGCTATACTTGAGTACCTGCCCATTTCCCATGGTAGGGGAAATATCAGCAGAAAGGGTGAGATATCAAACTATATAAATAGGATCATGATAAATCATATATTAGGTAAAGAAAATAAATGAATCACCGCCTCACACAACAACAACATAAACAACACAAAGAACATCATCAATGAATAGTCATGATATCAACATATAAACATATTCAACAAGTCATCATATAAGCATCATCAACAAGTCAACACATAGGCATCTTCAATAAGTCAACATATAAGCATCTTCAACAAGTCAACATATAAGCGTCATTATCAATATATAAGCATTTTCAACAAGTTAACATATAAGCATTTATATCGTCATCTAAGCATCGCAATGTGTAATCAACAAATCCAACCAACAACAACGGACAATGACTCAAATGCGACTCAATTGTGCATATGCATGTGGTACCAATCGGAGCTTCAGCCCCCGTCACCAATTGCCCAATTCAGAGGCACAAGGCATAAGCCTTCGTCACTAGTTTGCCAATCCAGACCGTCACAGAGTATGCATATGAAATGTGACTCGACAAACAAGACAATACAACATACTCATCACAATCACATATCGTCATGAGGCATAAGCCTATATCCTAATCAATTACCATATATACAAGGTAATTCACGTCACCATAATATTTCATCTTCACTTAGTCACAAAATCATCATCACAAATATATACAACATCATGTATTACAAATCATCACAAAACATCGTGATGTTTCGACACATCATCGCAATTATACAACTTCGCATATAAACAAGTCATTACATATATATCATCATGCTTCGGCATATCACAACAAACATACAACTTCGTGTGTTAACAAAATCGTCACAAATATACAATTCGCATATCATCAAGATTATTACAATTATCATCACGTTTCGCCACATCGGCACAATTACTCAATTTCACATATTAACAAAGTCATCCAAATCAAAACCATAATTTTCGATCAATTCGTAAGATAATCTCAACATACTAATTTATCAAGTAAACCGAATCAACTTCCAATTATCAACTAATTCAATTAGACATAATATTATTTATCAAGACAACATCATTGGCATAGCAATATATTATTCTCAACATAAATATTCAACCAAATCACGATTACGGTCAAATTCTCAAGATACCGCAATTTATCGATAAACCGAATAATTTATCCAAGCCTAAGTATATTCCAATTATTTAGAATTATTGAAATTAATTCTACTATTTAATTAAATCAACCAATTAATAATCATATTATATTAATTCAATTCAATATTCTATTTTCAATTCATTTTCCAATTTACTATTTCATTCTCTATTCCAAAACCAACATTTAATATAAAGGATACTCAAAATCCACACAATTTCGGTAGGCTCGTAAAATAGCACAATTTCAACAAAATATCACTACCACATTAACCTACTAATTAAACTTAGCTACCACATAAATTTTCATCAAATTTCGGATAACTAATCATACCGCTTAATTCGGCTATTTCGGTCAAACGAGACCGTTTTGAATAACATTTTGTTCTATAATTGGCACTGTTTCACCATTTATTCACTAGTGTTTCATTTCCATCTTATATTCATATTATATATTATATAACCATTATTATATATATATATATATATATATATATATATATATATATATATATATATATATATATATATATATATATATATATATATATATATATATATATATATATATATATAGCAGTAGAATGGAACATGGAAACAGAAGGGCCATGTGTGAAACAGAACAAAAATTAAATACAGTGCACAAGTAAATGGTAACGAATTCTTTCTCAAAATCAAACAATTATTTTCAATTTCCACGAACAGCAACTTTAATAAAAATCAACAGCAGTTTTCAAACAGTAATAAAAAAAACAAAATTATCACAACACAATGACCAATCTATACCCTAAACCCACATACAATCCATCATATTCCCATTTAGGTAGAAAGAATCCCCCTTACCTTGGATTGAGTGCAGCTCTAAGAAGATTCAATAGAAATTTGGGGAAAAATGACACTTTAGAGCAACACTTTGGGTCTCCTTCTTCTCCTCTTCACAACCCTAGCCATCTTTTCTTTCTTCTTCCTCGGATAACTCTATGCTTCTATTTCAAAAATGACAAATGATACTACCTCTTAGTCACCACCACATAATAATGGGCCTAATAAAAATACACCCATAACAACTAATGTTACCACAACTAAGCCCAATATTATTTTCACACTTAATATAAAAAAAATAATACTTCCACTTATATACCATTAAAATAAAATCCGATTATTTTAATATACCGACTTATTACTCAATGCCTCATATTTCCGGTCTAATCTTAATTACTCGAAAAATTCCCAAAACGCTAAATATTAACTCATTAATATTTCTAATACTAAAAATATTAAAATCTCCGATTAAATATCAATCTGCTATCCCGAACTAATACCGACTAAATTCGACTTTAACTTAATAAATCCAAATATGCCTCTTAAAATAATACCGACCTTCCAAATTCGACTAAATCCAATATTTAAATCCTTTAGTAATTTAATTAACCAAAATATCACTTCTAATAATATTCCATTGATATAATAGTTTACTCACTGATATAACCACTTATTCACCATAATATAATTACCAACCGATAATTCTGAAAATAATATAAGAATATTTAATTAAATAAATAATTAAATAATCGAGGCGTTACACTTAACATCTTAAAAACTGTTGAAAGGACTTTGAAACTAGCAACAATCTCTATGGATACGATAATTATAAAACTTACTTTTGTGCTTAGTAACAAAATGACGTCGTTGTCGGGGACAAATGCTAATATTTAAAGACATTCTTACAAATTTTATCTATTAACATATTTTGTTCAAATATGTTTATACTTATTTGTGCATATTTCGTTTTAGTTCAACTAACCTATAAATAGTTGTATCGTAGCTTTGTTCAAATTCGTTATTGCAAGGTAGCCAAAGTGTTAAACTCTTAAATACATGAACTAACAAAACATTGGCAAAAAATTTATTGTAAGTTTTGCACTAAAAATCATTCCACGAGATATTTCCCTCCACAAGATGAAGTAATAAACTTATTAAATAACCAAGAAGAACATGACAATTTCAAAATAACAATTCCATCTTATTACTGACTTATATTACATCTCATTACTGACTTCTATTCCTATTCTTGTTTTGAAAGCAACCTATAACACCCATTTTCTAACCCCAAATATATCATTCAATCACACAGAGTAATCATGCATAAGGAAAAAGGGAGTCACATGTTATTTTCATCATAATGAAAACCTAAAACAAAACATCCAACATTCTTAATATGCAAAGATCATATTGTAACACAAATGTAAATCTCATGCTTTCATACATTATGCATAAACGCTTGCGGAAAACGATTGAACTGCTAATCAAATTTCAATGAATATATCTCATACTATATTCATCTACCAAATTCGAATTAACATTTAAATCCACAATCTTGGCCACATAGCCTTAAACAACATATCCGAGATCTCAAACAAAATACATTAGAATAATCCACAAAATATAGGAAATAGCAATATCCAAACATAAGCATAAGTCCAAAGAAAATTCCCCCCAAGTGTTACATGATCAGAGCATATGACTCGCTACCTAATCCAATAACAAAACTCAGGATCTCCTCGGCTAAATCCTCGAACAAGCTACTACTCGTCGGAACCTGCACGTTATCAACGAAGGATAACATTCAAACAGAAGGGTGAGAATTCATCTTCTTATAGAAAACATAATAATGGGAAATGCAACATAATTACGCATATATTTCACAATTCTTTACTCTTCTCAAAACATGCATTTATCTCCGATATAAAGTTAACATGTTCAATACCATTAAGCATCGCAATCAAATTCACAACCTCATATATTGACGATTTACATATATACACATATATCACTCATACATATACATATATTTCACGTGTCACATCAAATATGTATCAATCACATATATCTCATTCTCATCACATTCTCTAATTCATATAAAATGATTCATCATTCCACATACATGCATATCAATCAAATTCACATCCACACATTCATACCACATAATCACACATTACAACATTTCACACTGACACGTGCGACTCAAGTGTAACTCTATGCGATATGCATTTGGACCCCTCCGTTATCATTTCCGGTCATGCCGATTGTCATTCTCTCAAGACTAGATAACCACCTCAAAGCCCCATATTTGTTAAGCTTTCAAACCCCATACTCGTTAGGTTTGGGACAAGTAAATAACCTTCGCGAGATTACCCAACATTGCCACTTTCAAAGACTCATGCTTGTGTACGTGTGCAATAAAACAAGACTCATGCATTTAAGACGATCTCTCTATCTCTTAAACTACACAATCACATCTTTACAACTTTGCACAACATTACACAACATTACATTCAACCCAATATCACACATCAATTAGAATTTATCAATCAATCACATAATTCATGACATTAACATCTCATAAGGCATCCATGAACATTGATCATACAAGATTCATCCATAACATACACATATAATTACATGTTATTTTCAATTAACATCATAATTAAATTAAACAAATGCCAATCAACCCTACTCTATCATATAGAAAATCTCATTAGCTTCCTAACGCTTCGAACGACGCATAAAACGGAGTTACGGATCAAAAGTTATGGTCTTTACAAAAATCTGCCAAAAATGGAAGTTTGTAGGTCGACGCAAGGAATTCATAGGTCGACGCATGGCTGTTTCCCATCCCTCTCGGGTAAGCGCTTGTCGACCATGAGTCGCTGCAAAGAATTCTACAGGTTGACGCAAAACATGTCGGCACATGCTGAAGGAAAATGGATTTTCTACTGTTTTAAGCTGCTCAGTCGACTCATGCCTTTGTGTAGGTCGACCTATGCTGCGTAAAACTCGGAAATCACCATTTTTCTTCCCCAGTCCCTTCATACAACACCCATTAACCCAAACACAATCCATACATCAATTGAAACCAAAATTGGCACACATATAATGTTCCTAATCATGTTTCTAACCATGGGTCATTTATACAACACATTAAACATGGACAAATCATAAAATCTCATTGTTTTATCATAAACCCTAACATTTTCTAAAACTATGAAATGAAGAGATGAAAGATTATACAAACACACATTACCCAATCATGTAACTATAAGAACTTGGATTCAAACCCTTACCTCTTGAATTTCTCCTTCTAACTTCAAGATATCTACAATCCCCTTCTCTTCTCTCTTCTACTCTTTTGCCTCTTTACTCCTCTCTACTCTTCTTTCTATCTTTCTATCTAATTTAGGTTAACTCATAAAATTCTCTTCTAACTCTCATTATCTCATTGGGCTTAACCCAACCCACTATTCTCATTTCTAATTCTCACTAAGCCCAATAGCTAATTCTAATAAAATTCTACCATTTATTAATTAGCTAAGTAACATATTACCACACAATCAAATAATTATTACTCAAACAATAATTAAATAAACACACAAACAATTATCAAATATAATATAATCCTAATTAAATAAAATCTAATAAAAATAGGGTGTTACACAACCAACACCTGTCAACAAGATTCAAAGTTCAACTAAAATTCAATTACTTAAAATTTCAATTTAAAGTACCCTAACAGCATAAACAACACATCAAGTTGAACTAAAATACAATCACTTAACAAACACATAACAATAGAAAAAATATACATGAAAAGAGACATATTTTTTCACAATTTAGGAATTGAAGAACCAGAGTCATTACCTTTATTTTTTATAATGGAGATGCCGAATACAAGGGAGAAGCAAACATAAATCAAGTGAAGTTGGAGAACTGAATAAACGTAAACAACTGTAGTGAAGTGAGGGACGGCGAACCCTAGCGGTGAATAACAGAGAAATGTTAGGGTATTGGTGATAATCAAAGACCCGAAGAGATTCGAGAGCATGGTTGAGTTGAGGGGAAGAGAAGACACGGTATTTGAAATTTCATAATGTAAATTAGGGTTAGGATTTGGTGAAGACGAAGAAGATGAAGATGCCGCTTGGGGTTATGAGGGCAAGATGGAAATGAAATTTCTATAAGAGAGTGGGTTTGGGGTTCGTCGCTGCTCTATTTGTTAGTCTGTTCTAATTTTACTTTACCAAATTAAATGAAAAGCATATTTTATTATATTTTTGTTATTTTTTTTTCGCATATAAAAGTCGGGAAATTCATTTGCCATAAGTTAGCTAAGGCGGTCAATTCTTGGTCTAGGCGTAGTATCCTTAATATGATACCTCGATGTATTGTTCCGTGTTTTATGAATGAAATCTGTTAAGTTTGTTCCTGTAAAAAAAATAGTCGGGCAACAAATATATGTTGAAGCGCATATTTGTGTTTTTATCAAATACAACGACAGTTGGTTCACCGCTATGACTTTTGATGGATTTTAGGGGTGCGACAGTTGGTTCATTGTGGTGGATATAATTTAGGAGCGACAGTTGATGTACCGCCTTGATAAATGTATTAGGGAGATTATTTGACCGTCGTAAACTTTAATTTAGGGTGGTTTATTGATAACCGTCACAATTTTTTATTAATTAAAAAAAGTAAGGGCGGTTGGTGTTAACCGTCGTAAGAACTGTCTCTATATGCGAATCACGACGGTTATCAAGTAGATGTCGCAATTTTTCTGTCGTAAAACCCTAGTTTACTTGTAGTGAAACATGATTTCTAAGTTGAGATTTTGAAATTTAAAAAATTAATATCTAGTTTTTCTCCTTTTAACAAATTCTACAATTTGGTAAATATTCTAAATATATATATATATATATATATATATATATATATATATATATATATATATATATATATATATATATATATATATATATATATATATATATGAAAAACATTATTAAAAAAATTAAAAATTAAAGGGTAATTAAACGATTTTCAAAATTTTAAAAAATAACATGTACTAAAACTAATTGCATAAATTTTTTGTAGGGATTAAAATATATAATTTTTTAATAAGGATTAAAAATAAGTTTTGAGATATTTATAAGCACCAAAAACATATTTAACTCTTTATTTTAAGCATAAACACACTGAATTAATAAAAAGGTAACTTCAACTTCCGTAGAAGTTATACAAAGGACTACAAAAGTTTTAAATACTAAAGAGACGCCAATAATCAACAGACTTCTTTTAAAACACAAACATCTTGCTCATATATACATTAAATTATTTAGTACACAGTGAGACATTACTTAGTACATAGAAATAAGATCTTACAATACATATAAATTTAAAACATAGGACAACATTGAAAATTACGGGAATGACATAATCATTAATAAACAAAGATATAATCTACTTTCGGGTATCTTTTAACCATCCATCAAGATAAACTAGCTTGGAGTCTGAAGTGGATTTTTCATTCTCAGCTCTGGTATCTTTCAACCATCCATCAAGATAAACTTGGTTGGAGTCAGCGGTAGATTTTGGCTTCTCTGCTCGGGTATCTTTCAACCATCCATCAAGGTAAATGTGGTTGGAGTCAGATGTGGATTTTGGTTTCTCTACTCTAGTATCTTTCAACCATCCATCATGGTAAACTTCGTTGGAATCATAGGCGGATTTTTCTTTTTCTGCTCGGGTATCTTTTAACCATCCATCAAAAAAACTTGGTTGGAGTTAGAGGTGGATTTTGCTTTCTCTACTCGGGTATCTTTCAACCATCTATCTAGGTAAAATTGGTTCGCGTTATGGGAGGAATTTGCTTTCTCAGATCTAATATCTTTCAACAAACCATCAAGATATACTTGGTTGGAGTCAGCTGTAGATTTTGCTTTCTCAAATCGACTATCTTTCAACCATCCATCAAGGTAAACTTTGTTGGAGTCAGATATGGATTTTGGTTTCTCTGCTCGGGTATCTTTCAAGCATCCATCAAGGTAAACTTGGTTGGAGTCAGGGGTGGATTTTTCTTTCTCTGGTCGGGTATCTTTCAACCATCCATCAAGATAAACATGGTTGGATTCAGATGTGGACTTTGGTTTCTCTACTCTAGTATCTTTTAACCAGCCATCAAGATAAACTTGGTTGAAATCAGAGGTGGATTTTTCATTCTCTGCTCAGGTATCTTTTAACCATCCATCAATGTAAACTTGGTTGGAGATAGAGGTGGATTTTGCTTTCTCTTCTCTGGTATCTTTCAACCATCCATCAAGGTAAACATGGTTGGATTCTTGGGTGGATTTTTCTTTCTCTTCTCTGATATCTTTCAGCCATCCATCAAGGTAAACTTGGTTAGATTCAGCTGTGGACTTTGGTTTCTCTGCTCTGGTATCTTTCAACCATCCATCAAGGTAAACTTGATTAGAGCCAGAGGTGGATTTTTATTTCTCTGCTTGGATATTTTTCAACCATCCATCAAGATAAACTTGGTATGAGTCAGCGTTAGATTTTGCTTTCTCAGCTCTGGTATCTTTCAACCATCCATCAAGGTAAACTTGGTTGGAGTCAGAGGTGGACTTTGCTCCCTCAGATCTGGTATCTTTCAACCATCCATCAAGATATACTGGTTTGAGTTAGAAATGAGTTTTTGGTTCTTCAATGGATTTTTGAGCCAACCATCAAGGTATGGTTGATCAACTTCTTTTTCTTCTCCAATTTGTTGCTGAAGTTTAATATATCTAACAAAACTTCCTTGACTATTCTACAATACAATTGAGTAAATTGATGTTAATTAGTAACATTTGAATTATATACATGATAAAAAAAATGCATGTGTTTTAAAATACACATTATGATGCACAGTTAAGACACGTTCAAGATAAGCATATGAATACATATTATAAAAAAAATTAGACAAAAGCAATCTTTTGAAGTTTCATTACTGAAAAAACATTATTTTATCAAATCAAATAGAACAGCTTGATTGTGAGTGATATTGATGACTGAAATAAATATGAGAAATGATAGATTATGATAAATAAGCTATGTAAAATATAATTGTAAAAGATACATAGATACATGCAAATTTAGTAAATTACAATCAACAAGAGCAAAACAAAAGGAAGGAGAGACATAACAACTATGTGTGTCATTGCTTTCTCTTATGTCATAGTAAATGTGAAATATTCATTTGAAGTGGAAGTGAGATAGTCTATTTATAAGCGAATAGGAAGAAAAAGTACAAATAGTGGGAATATGGAAGCTTTGTTTGGCAAAAAAAATATTTAATTACAATTTTGTCTTATATGTTATTTATAAGTCAAAAATAAAAAGAATAAATAATAAGGACTTTGAGACTTTGATTAACAAGATTACTTTTTAAATTTACAAGTTCAAATGTCTAAAATTAATTTATTTAGTACAATTACTTTTTTTACACATTTAAGTGTGTCTCAAAAAAGTGATTAGCTTCAAAGAAATTAAAATAAAATTAAAAAAACATACACAAATTATAAGTGATTTTTTAAAATATTAAACCAATATATTTATTTTGATAAATTATTTCAACTAGTTAAAGTTTCATTTTCTTTTTAATATGTAAGTATAGTGATAATAATGTTGATTTTACGACAATTGTGAACACTTGATTCTAATTTAAGATATGGTATCTCACATAATATTATTTATATTTTTTTAAGAGTTAGAATATGATACAATTGTTCAATTAAATGAAATAAAGATATAATAATAGTGTCGGGATGGAGGAAACCTATCATATGTAGTATGTGCTCAGAAGTAGGTGGAGTCCACATCCTAGGTTTAATATGCATTTTAGGAATTCACTACATGCCAACAATGAATACAAAATCGTGTCACATAAAAAACTAAAAAACTGTGAAAAGACTTGCATGCTATTTAAACTCACATGTTCTCATGTAGAGCTTGCATGCTTATGTAGTTATCAAAAAAATATATTCTTACATTAATGAGTCAAAAGAGATGTTAAACACTGTTGGTTTAATATTAAATTGTCAAATTTTACTATAAATAATTTTTAATCAAACATGATGAATAATAACTCTCCAAATAAATTACTTCTACCATTCCCCTCTCATAACTTCCATTTAAAAATAAGATAGGGTTAATTGTAATTCATCCCCTGTAATGTTAGCGAATTTTGTTTTTTCGTTATCAAAACCTGTCTTTGGCAACGGCGGGGGTAAACCGAAACACACTCATATTACAGGGGGGTAAACTATTATTAACCCAATAAAATATATTGATTATATACGGCAGTAAGATAGTAAATTTTTAAGATGTAGAATTATTTATTAAATCATTATAATAAATTTTTTATTTATTTATTTTAAACTAATAAAAAATTAAATATTTTTAATTCTTATTAAAATTATTATTAAAATAATCTTAAATAAAAATTTATTAACTTTAATTTTATACAATAGAAAGATTATATTATTGCAATATTTTTAAATTATTATATTATTGTCATATTCTCCCTCCTCCCTGCGTCTCATGATAAACGTCTTATTTGAATTATGCCACTAAAAACAAAACTCCTCCCTACCCAAGTGTGACGTGATTATTTCGTGACTAAAAAAAACGGTTGCGATGTGATAATCACGTCACTACTTTTTTCTCTAATAAAATAATGAAAATAAATTTATATTTCTTGGGTGTCAGAATTTTATAAAAGAAAAAAAATTGCGAAGTCGGAAACACATCGCTATAATAAAACTAAATTAAAAATTATAAAGGCATTATGTTCAGAGAGAGGGAATTTTGGATTTAAAAAATAATAGTTGTGAAATGGTAAACATGTCGCAACGTTTTAGAGGGAAAAAATCCTCATACAAAATTGACGTGGTGCAGACTGGACAATAAATTTTTTTACTGTTGGCGTGTGTTGCGACGTGAAATACATGTGGCAAAGTTGCGACGTGAATTTCACGTCGCTGATTGATTTAAAGGAACACGCGTTCCTAACTTCATAGTGAAAGAATCTTTTTATATACCATATTGGGTGATACATTAAAGCAATCATACTTAAATCCTCCTCTACAATAAAATACACTAATGTTGGATGATACATTAAATCAGTTCATATAATTGTCTATGGCAAAATACCATAATCTTCATCAACAGGACAATACAACAAGATTGGAAGAGACAACGAATATGTTCATGAAAGTGACTATGGAAAACCTGAAATGCATAGACGTTGCAATAAAACTCTGGCAATGTAGATTGTTCATTTAGTCAAGGATCTACTTGATCTAAAAACCAATGTCAACACTCGTGCGGCTAACTCAAATGAATACTACTAAGTGAGTCAAATTGGCAGTGATGAAGTAAATGAAAAAGTTGTTGTTGAAAAAGAAAATGGGAAAAAAGCAAAATGAACAGAGTTTGAGAAAGACTCAACTTAAGAGACACAAACAAAAGACCAAGGAACAATGGAGGAAAAACTAAAAAATCCATATATTCTGAATCTTCGTGAGACACTAACTTTGATTAAGGAAATGTCATATTCAAGGTTTTCAGACACTCTCAAAGTGTTGTTGATGAACACAATATTCTATGACACCTTAAAGTAACTACCTTGTTATATCAAATTTTTGAGAAAGAATAAGAAGAATAAAAGAAGATATTTTTCTAGAGTCAAGTTACATTTATCATGCATCTTTTTATGCATCATTCAAAAAAGTCAAAAGTCAAAGTGTACGAAAGGTCAAGGTCAACCTTATTTGAAGTTCAGGTCAATTTGAATTTTGTTCAAACCATTTCAAGTTCACTTGAGTCTTATGCTAGCATTAGTCATTCTGAAATACAAATCCATTTTATCAAGTTGGTTTAGTCATCCATCCATTTTTCATGTACATATCCTTAAACATCCACTTTATATCCAAATATCCAAATCACAAATCACTTCAACCATTTCATTATCCATATCCATTTAACATCCAGTTATTGTCCATTAAAACTGAAGGATAGAAAAATACTTAGAAAGGGGGATTTGAATAAGTGTAACTTTAAAAACTCTTAAGATAAAAACAATTGCATAATGATTTTTATCCTGGTTCGTTGTTAACGAAACTACTCCAGTCCACCCCCTTAGAGTGATTTACCTCAACTGAGGATTTAATCCACTAATCAACCTTGTTTACAATGGTTTCCCACTTAGATACCTTTTAATTCTTCTAGAGTATACTGATCACAACTTGATCACTCTAGGAAATCAATGCTTAGATACCCTCTAAGAGTTCTAGATATTCTGATCACAACTTGATCACTCTAGGTCCTTTTACAAATGAATGTAAACAAATTCTTACAAGAGTACAATTTGCTTCTTATAAAGCTGTAATCACAACTGTGATATTTCTCTTAAGTTCTAAGCTTAACACTCACTAAATATTACAAGATATGTGAGGTTGAAGATGAAGTATGAGAGTATTTGATTCAACAGCGTTTCAACAAGTTTGCAAGAGTTGTTAACGGTTCAGCAGTTTCGTCAACCTTGCTTCTCATCCGAACTTCATATTTATAGGCATTTGAGAAGATGACCGTTGGGAGGCATTTAATGCGTTGCATGTTCCGTACAGCCTTGCATTTAATGTTTCACTCTTTTATCAACTACCTCGAGCCTTGCTTTTCCTGCTTTTACTGACTTTGCCTTTAATAGCTTCTAACGTTCCATATATCAGAGCAAAAGAGAGAAGGAAATGTATAGAGCATATTTTTCAAAAAGAATATCAGAACATCCATTCTTCTTGCTTATGATCTTGAAGCTTCACAGCACTAAGCTTGCTTCAAATTTCCAAGTCATGCTTCTTGACAGAATTGCTTTTCTCCATGTATTTGCTTCTTATGTTGAGCTTTTTGAGAATGACTTCAATCCCGCAAAAAATCTCAAAGACATAGAACTTGCAAATAAAGTTAGGAATGTTGAGACTTAATCCCAACAACTGATATAGTAAACCAAATCAATTATCATGTTTCTCCCCCTTTTTGTCATAACATCAAAAAGCATTAAAATATTCAGATGATAAAAACAAAGAGTGAAGAAGATAATGATTTTATTCGAACGAATTTAATCAGAAGATACAAGGGATACCAAGCAGATGCAAGAAACAAGAAAACAACGAAGACCAAGACACAATACGACTAGCCTAGCTTAGAAACTATTTTGGCCAGAAGGTTTTGAATCTCAGAAGTGCTTTCAGTCTGCGTCTTCATGAAGGAGCGAAACTCGTTGTGAGTATCCTCATGCTTTTCCAAATGAGAAGCTAGATCAGCTTGATTCGTTTGAAGAGCCTTCATGGCGTTCACCAGAACAGAAGGTTCATCAGAAGAAACATCGTTCAAAGGAGAAGCATTCTCAACAGCAGCATCGATCATGAGAACATCAGCTTGATTCTCAGCATCAGCTTCTGATACAGAAGCATCTTCACCATAGAGTGGAACAGGAAGATCAGAATCTTCATTCTCAAGAGCCTGAAGGATCTCAGCCAAATTCCTTGGAGGTGTATGAGCTTCAGGTTCTGCAGGGTATTCAACAGCTGGATATACCATATCTGGTGCATTTTCTGAGGGATTCTCCCTTAGCCAGTTGAATAATGACTGAAAATCTATAGTCAGAACAGAGAGGTGAGGCTTCCATACAACAATCTCCCATGAATGCACTTCTTGTTCAGGCTCATCTTCAGGAACTTCTGCAAGTTCATCAACAAACACTTTTTCTTCAAAGCAATACTTGCACCTGAGAGGACTGAATCCGAATTCTTCATACGGCCTGAGAATTTCAAGAAGACCTGGAGCTTATGCTTCACACGCCTTCTGAAGCTTCAGAAATTCAGCGTTCATCTTCCTTCTAAATATCCTCCAGATATTTCTCAAAGCAACATCATCCATCCTAGCATGATGTGCTTCCTTCAGTGTCTCTAAACCTATCTGTACCTTCAGTTTTAACATTTCAAAACGAATACCAACAGTAGGTACACAGCGGGATGGTATTCTGGTGATGGCAAAATTTGGTTTCAAAAGGAAGTAGGGTTGAGGTTCTCTATTAAGAGAAACTAGTGGTTCTACTTCATCTGATTCATCATCTAACACCACAAGCTCAGGTTCAAGATGAGGTTTGGGAGTGTAGTTGCAGTCACGAAATAATTGTTCTATGGAATCGGAACTTTTAGATTCGGATACAGGAGAATTGTTGGTAACCGGGTTAGCAATGGGGGTATAGTTTGCATGAGGAGGAGGTTGAGAAATGGAGATATTTGTTTGAGGGGGAAAGAGAGTTTGCAGGGGTTGAATTTCTAGGATAGAATCAACAACAGAAGGGTCAGAAGCAAGATCAGGCGCAGTGCCTTGAGTCTTGGGTGAAGAAAGAGGGGTGAGAACATTGGACGGTTGAGGTGATTCTGCTGGGGCTATTTGTGGTTGATTTTCTGGTTGAGAGGGTTGAGCATCTTCTGTTGGTACATATTTTGAACATAAAACATGAATAGAGTCAGGTTCAAAAATATGTATACCTGAAGAGCTTCTCTTTTGAGGCTTCTCAGAATCAGCTTCCATAGCCTTGCATTTCTTCTTCTCATAAACAGCCTTCACCTTTGCTAGAGCAATTTCTCGCCTTCTTACAACTTCTTTCCTTTCTTCTTCTTCTTGATTCACATCTTCTTGATTTTCCTCTTCGTCTTCTGATCTCTTTTCCTCTATAATAACTTCCTTTTTCTTCTTCTTATTTTTCTTCTTCTTCTTCTCTACATCCTTCTCATCGTTCTTCTCATCATCTTCTCTCTTCTCCTTCTTAGACTTCTTATTTTTCTTTCTTCTGACAGCTTCTTCTTGTTCAGTATTCTCATTTTCAACAACAACATTTTCATTTTCTTCAGCAGCAGCTTCTTCTTCAACAACTATTTCTTGATTTACCAATTCTTCACTAGTAGGGCGAAGATCTAACTTCCTCTTTGTTCTTCTTTCCTGATGGTAGTCAACTTCTGGAATAACTTCTACATCA
This sequence comes from Vicia villosa, assembly GCF_029867415.1. Taxonomy (NCBI): domain Eukaryota; kingdom Viridiplantae; phylum Streptophyta; class Magnoliopsida; order Fabales; family Fabaceae; genus Vicia; species Vicia villosa. The sequence continues at coordinate 212,116,305 of NC_081182.1, read as the reverse complement.
TCTTCTGAAGAATTAGCCTTGGAAATTGAAATCCTCTGACGACTTACTCCAGTAGGAGCATCGATAGCACCACCTTCCCTGAGAATGTTAAGATAGTGAACCTTAACTTCTGGCAGCTCATTTCTGAAAAACATTTCAAAATCAGCTAGAACAGGGCCTCTTCTGTTTCTCACTCCAAGGATAGGTTGAGGAGCATTTCCAACAGCTTGAATAAGATTCATCTTTCTCAAGGTGTTAGCGTTCAAGATGCTTCCGGTGATAGTGACAAGATCCTTGATGATTCCTTCAGATTCCAATTCTTCAACAGTTTTGGTTTGAACCAGAAAATTGGTAATGATTCTCCCAAAGGGAATAACATTTCCTTTCTTCGTTATGTACTCATCTCTAGTGTCTCTTACAGCATGCCACATATGATTAAAAATGATGTAAGGAAGATCAACCTTCTTCTGAGTACCAATACAATACAAGATGTATTGTTAATCTCTGTTGATGAAGTTTGGTGAACAGGTTGATTTTCTGTGATAGAAACAACCTAGAAGAATCTTTGTCCAGACTTTGTAGATGTCCTTTAAATCCTTGACATTTTTCGTCTTCGTCACATCTGGGTAGAGTTCAGCATGAACAGCTTCCCATTTTGTTTTACGATCATATTCAAAAACACCAGCTGGGTTCCTTAAATCAAACATCATTCTCAAAATTTCACTATTTCTTCAGTGATAGAGACGAATCTTCCATGAACGAATACACTATTTCTTTAGGAATGACGAAAGCATAAGCCCAGAATTCTTTTACCAGTTCAGGATAGACTGGTCCACAGAACTCAGAAAACAATGAAGTCCATCCTTGAAATACCATGTTATCTTTGAGGTGAAACTCATGTTCTTCAAGATTATCAAAATCAACCATCAACTCGCAAATCACTTCTAACTCATCCCGAGGAATCAAGCAAGTGATTATCGGAACAATCTGTTGTTCTTCTTCTTGTTGATGTTGTTGAGAAGAGGAATCGGCGTGTTGAGATGAAGAAGCAGCCATTTTCACACAACTGAGATTACTGGGTTTCTTCTTGTTTTTAGGTTTAGGGTTAGAGAAGATAGCAAACAAATTGCAGAAATGCATACAAGAAGAGAGAGAATGAATGCGTGAAAAGAGAAAAAGATGTGATGAGGTGTGTTTATATAGATACGCATTTGAAAAATAATGCAATGAGATTATGAAAATGAACAGTTACAGAATCAAGAAAATCAATTGCATTTATGAGGTATGACGTTAGGTGGGAAAACGTGAAAATTGAAATGATTCACACAGTTACCTAGGGAGGCGTCTCATCAGCTGCACGCGTGCTTGTCCAAGTAGAGTGAACACGTGTTCATCTTCTGGAACAACGGTTGACAGTTGTGTTTGCTTTTGAATTAGATTCTGATGAAAGTTTAGAACTTCTCATCTTCTCATTCTGATTATAGATCCGTACTTCTATTCTTTAAGAAAGATCTAGTTCTGATAGGATCTTCTTTCTTTCCAAGAATGACATCTTCTGAGTGAGCAGAGATGAGTCTAGAAGATCTTCTGATAGTTGGCTCTTCAGAAATATTCAAACTCTCAATAGAAGCAGCAACTTGATCTTCTGATCCTTTGCTTCTAGTTTCTTCAACTTCTGAAGTTGAGATGTCTATATCTGCAAAATTCTCAAACTGCTTTGGTTTTTCAAGACCAAGCTTATCATCAAATATGATATTGATTGATTCTTCAACAATCAATGTTTCAGTATTGTATACTCTATAGCCTTTTGAGCATTCAGAATATCCAAGAAGGAAACACTTTTGTGCCTTAGAATCAAACTTACTCAGATGATCTTTAGTATTCAGAATATAACAAACACATCCAAAAGGATGAAAATATGAAATGTTGGGCTTTCTGTTCTTCCACAATTCATAAGGAGTCTTATTGAGAATAGGTCTGATAGAGATTCTATTCTGAATATAACATGTAGTGTTTATTGCTTCTGCCCAGAAATGCTTAGCCATATTGGTTTCATTTATCATGGTTCTGGCCATTTCTTGTAGAGTCTTATTCTTTCGCTCTACAACACCATTTTGCTGTGGAGTTCTAGGGCAAGAGAAATCATGGGCAATACCATTTTATTTAAAATAAATCTCAAAGAATCTGTTCTCAAATTCGCCACCATGATCACTTCTGACCTTTATGATTTTACACTCTTTCTCAGATTGGATCTGAGTGCAGAATTCAAAGAACACTGAATGAGACTCATCCTTGTGTTTTAAGAACTTTACCCATGTCCATCGACTATAATCATCTATGATGACTAATCCATATTTCTTCCCTCTGACAGATGTTGTTTTGACTAGGCCAAACAGATCAATGTGCAGAAGTTCTAGCGGCCTCGAGGAAGAAACAACATTCTTAGATTTGAATCCAGGTTTGGAAAACTTCCCTTTTTGACATGCTTCGCAAAGAGCATCTGATTTATATTTTAGATTAGGGAGTCCTCTGACCAGATTTAGCTTATTAATCTGAGAGATCTTTCTCAAACTAGCATGGCCTAATCTTCTGTGTCAGACCCATTGCTCTTCGCTAAGAGACATAAGACAAGTTACCTTCTGATTCTTAAGATCCGGAAGATCAATCTTGTAAATGTTGTTCTTTCTTTTGTCTGTAAATAGGATTGAGCCATCCTTCTGACTTACAGCCTTACAAGACTTTTGATCAAAGATTATGTCATAACCATTGTCACTTAATTGACTTATGGACAATAATTTATGAGCTAATCCATCTACCAGAAGAACATTAGTTATGGAAGGAGAGTTACCAGTACTTATGGTTCCTGAGCCAATTATCTTTCCCTTCTGATTCCCTTCAAACTTTACTTCTCCGACAGATTTAAGCACCAGGTCTTGGAACAGAGACCTTTTTCCCGTCATGTGCCGCGAGCACCCAGAGTCCAGGTACCATGACATGTTTTCCTTTTGCTTCTTTGCAGCCAAGGATATCTGCAATGGGAATAATCTTTTCCTTAGGTACCCACATTTTCTTGGGTCCTTTCTTATTAGTTCTCCTCAAGTTCTGATTGAACTTAGGTTTAGCATGATAAATAACAGGAGGAACATTATGATAATCTCTATTTTGAGTTACATGATATTTCCTAGGTTGTGTCACATGCTTCTTAGTGTGTATTATGTGAAAGCTTTTAGCATGTGAAGTGAGCCTAATATCATGGGAGTGGCCATACTTGAATTGGTCATACAATGGCTTGTATGTGATTTTCATATCATCCATAGATTCAAGTTTGTATGGGGTTTCACCCTCATAGCCAATGTCAACTCTCTTGTTTCCGCTAACAGCGTATATCATAGAGGCAAGTTGACTTCTTCCAATACCTCTATATAAAAACTTTCTAAAGCTCAAGTCATATTCTTTCAGAATATTGTTCAGACTTGGAGTAGGCTTTTCAGAATCAGAAGGAGATCCAACATCTTTGGATAATTTTAAAACTTTTTCCTTCAGATCAGAATTTTCTACTTCAAGCTTCTTAGTTTCAGATTCAAACAGCTTTTTCAACTTTTTGTATTTGATACTAAGATGAGCCTTGAGTTCTAGAGGTTCTGTTAGACTAGAAACTAACTCTTCTCTAGAAAGTTCAGAAAATACCTCTTCAGAATCTGACTCTGATGCAGATTCTGATCTATCATCAACTGTGGCCATCAGCGCAATGTTTGTCTACTCGCCTTCAGAGTCTGATTCTGATGAATCTGAATCATCCCATGTTGCCATAAGACCTTTCTTCTGATGAAACTTCTTCTTGGGTTTCTCTCTCTGGAGCTTTGGACATTCACTCTTGTAGTGTCCTGGCTCATTGCACTCAAAACATGTGACCTTCTTCTTGTCAGATCTTCTGCTTCCAGAAGATTCTCCTCTTTCAGGCTTCTTAGAACTTTTGAAGTTCTTGAACTTCCTTTGTTTGCCTTTCCAGAGATGGTTCACCCTTCTGGTGATCATGGACAGTTCATCTTCTTATTCTGATTCTGATTCTTCAGAATCTTCTTCTTTAGCCTGAAATGCGTTAGTACATTTTTTATTTAAATATTTTAACGCAATAGACTTACCTTTCTTCTGAGGTTCATTAGCGTCCAGCTCTATTTCATGACTCCTCAAAGCACTGATCAACTCTTCAAGAGAGACTTCATTCAAGTTCTTGGCAACCTTGAATGCAATAACCATCGGACCCCATATTCTGGGCAAGCTTCTGATGATTTTCTTGACGTGATCAGACTTTGTGTATCTCTTGTCAAGAACTCTTAATCCAGCAGTTAGAATTTGAAATCTTGAGAACATTGTTTCAATGTTTTCATCATCCTCCATCTTGAAGGCTTCATATTTCTGGATCAAGGCAAAAGCTTTGGTCTCATTATCTTGGGCGTTTCCTTCATGAGTCATTTTCAATGATTCATATATGTCATGGGCAGTTTCTCTGTTGGATATCTTCTCATACTCAAAATGAGAGATAACGTTCAGCAAAACAGTCCTAGACTTGTGATGATTTTTGAATTTCTTCTTCTGATCATCACTCATTTCTTTTCTGGACAGCTTCACTCCAGCAGCATTTATAGGATGTTTGTAACCATCCACAAGCAAGTCCCAAAGGTCACCATCTAAACTAAGAAAATAGCTTTCAAGTTTATCTTTCCAATATTCAAAGTTTTCACCATCGAATACTGGTGGTCTAGTATAACCATTGTTTCCATTTCCATTGTTGTACTGCTCAGCAGAGCCAGATGTAGATCTTGGAGTTGGAGTATCAACCATCTTGATTTAGTGTTTTTCTCTTCCTAAATCTTTTCTAACACAGTTAAGTGCTTGCACCTTAGAACCGGCGCTATGATGCCAATTGAAGGATAGAAAAACACTTAGAAAAGGGGGGTTTGAATAAGTGTAACTTTAAAAACTCTTAAGATAAAACCAATTGCACAATGATTTTTATCCTGGTTTGTTATTAACGAAACTACTCCAGTCCACCCCCTTAGAGTGATTTACCTCAACTGAGGATTTAATCCACTAATCAACCTTGATTACAACGATTTTCCACTTAGATACCTTCTAAGTCTTCTAGAGTATATTGATCACAACTTGATCACTCTAGGAAATCAATGCTTAGATACCCTCTAAGACTTCTAGAGATTCTGACCACGACTTGATCACTCTAGTTCCTTTTACAAATGAATGTAAACAAATTCTTACAAGAGTACAATTTGCTTCTTATAAAGCTGTAATCACAATTATGATATTTCTCTTAAGTTCTAAGCTTAACACTCACTAAATATTACAAGATATGTGAGTTTGAAGATGAAGTATGAGAGTATTTGATTCAACAGCGTTTCAGCAAGTTTGCAAGAGTTGTTAACAGTTCAGCAGTTTCGTCAACCTTGCTTCTCATCAAAACTTCATATTTATAGGCGTTTGAGAAGATGACCGTTGGGAGGCATTTAATGCGTTGCGTGTTCCGTACAACCTTGCATTTAATGTTTCACTCTTTTGTCAACTACCTCGAGCCTTGCTTTTCCTGCTTTTACTGACTTTGCCTTTAATAGCTTTTGACGTTCCTTTTGCCAGTCAACGTAGCTTGTCCCCTTGTACTTGATTCTGATTCTTATCTTTGTAGCATACAACGTTTGAATATCAGAGTCATTTCAGCTTGGTGCAGAGCATCTTCTTGTCTTCTGACTTTGAAGAGCTTCTTAGCGTGATACCATAAGAACTCCAGTGCTTCTGCTTCTGAACTCAAGTTCTTCTGATGCTTCATAGACCATGTTCTGATTCTACTTGACCATCTTCTGATGTCTTACGAGAGCATGTTCTGATGTTGCAATCTTGAACCTTCTGAGTCAGTGCTTCTTGCGCTGAATTGTGCATACTCTTTATATATTTCCTGAAATGGAAAATGCATAGGACTAGAGTACCACAATGTCTTATACAAAATTCATATATATTGTTATCATCAAATCAACATTCGTTTACATCCATGAAAAATCCAGTTTACACATTAAACCTTTCCATTCAATTAAGAATCAAAAAGTTGTTACGGTTTGCATCAGTAGAAGAAACAACTACATCAGTAAAAAAATTCATGTTACAGCTTTGGAAAGAACCAAATTACATCAGTGAACTGAAATCAATTTTACAGTAAAAAAATAAAATTCACAAGCTTTGTTTTGGGCGCATTTATCTTTCTATTGTGCAAACCCATTTTCATTTTTATACATCTTTCTTTTTATTATTTTATTTTCTATTTTCAATTATTTCTTTTTGTTTATATTTAATCGATTAAGTAAATATTATTTTAATTAGTTGAATTAGTTAATAAAAATTGATTAGTTTTGTTAATTAATTTTTATTAACTTAATTAATTGATTTAATCACTTTTTAATTAATTGTTTAAATGATTAATTCACTTGTTTGTTTTTTAATGGCCACTAGTACAAAAATGTTAATTTACACCCGTTTTTTATTAAATTTACACCCATTATTTTTAATAAAAATCGGGTGTATATCCACAGGGTGAGAAATGTCTAACGAATTTACACGCGTTATTTTTAACAAAAATTGGGTGTAATTGAGCATAATTACGTTTTTAATTACACCCTGTTTTAATAAAAATCGGGTGTAATTGGGCGTAATTACGTTTTTAATTACACTCTGTTTTAATAAAAATCGGGTGTAATTGGGCGTAATTACGTTTTTAATTACACCCTGTTTTAATAAAAATCGGGTGTAATTAGGCGTATTTACGTTTTTAATTACACCCTGTTTTAATAAAAATCGGGTGTAATTGAACTTAATTACGTTTTAATTACACCCTATTTTAATAAAAATCGGGTGTAATTGGGCTTAATTACGTTTTAATTACACCCTATTTTAATAAAAATCGGGTGTAATTGGGCTTAATTACGTTTTAATTACATCCTATTTTAATAAAAATCGGGTGTAATTGGACTTAATTACGTTTTAATTACACCATATTTTAATAAAAATCGGGTATAAATATGTTCTTATTTACCCCCTATTTTAGTAAAACTAGGTATGTACTCCTTTACAATTTAGCAACCAGACCTTTCAAATTGTATAGCCGCCAAACAGTGAAATAAAACTGCTTTGACAATTTGAGGCATTTTGATATCATATAACCAAACAAAATATGCATTTTTCTTTTTTGCTACATGATATGCATATATATTCAACATATAAAGTGATCCTTCTACTTTTGAGAAAAAGAGATGAAAGGGTTGGATCATAAACACGAGTTGAGCAATAATCACAGTTGAAAAAACAAAAATTACACCGGTGGTGCAAACTTCATTTGATAATTGAGGTCCAATTAGTAGCTATGATGAAATTGCCAATATACAAAGGTGGCACTCCTCAATTCCCATCAGAACCTTAAGTTAACTTCTAATAATACAAAGGAGGCACTACTCAATTTCCCTTAGAATCATAAGTTAACTTCTAATAATACAAACCTTGTGATCTACATCATAAGAGCATACAACATTCTTCTTTCAATCAACCAAGGAACCACTTAGCCATTAGATCAAAGAATGATTTAGATTAGTTTTGACAAAAAAGGACATGATAAATAACAAATTGATCAAGCCTCGATAATTGGTCTTCGAAGACCAAAACAAACAGCTGACCGAAAAAGAGGAGGTGCATCTTCTGTCAATACCTCTGCGTCCAACTTTTCAATATGGGCCCATATCTGCATAAACAATATGAATGTTGCATAATGTCAGATAATTTACTAAGAGGTACTAAATCATTTTTGGGGATGCTACTAGAACAACAATTGAGGAGACAAAAATAAAAGTGTGCATAAAAATTAGATTGGTTTCAATTTTTGCAAAAACTTGCTACGATTATATTCAAAATTGAAATGCAAGCACTTAAATTATCATTACCTCAGTAGCGTACTGCCTAGAAAAGGCCTTCACATAACTCAAAGTAGTGATACACCACTGCTCCTTTTCACCTACATTATAAGCAACCCTTTTCTTCCCACCATTTGACTGACTGTAAAATAGATTAATAAGCCATGGTTAATACAAATTAATAGTATTTTCCATAAGATAAATTTGGTAATTGTTAACTATGCATCTTGGTAAGATAAGGACAGGCACAGGAACCTGTTTTGAGGTATTTGATTCTCAGTGTCTACTTCCATCGTTGACTGTTCTTCGAGGTCAACCGCCATCTCTTCAACTTGGTACAATTAGTCACGCAAAGATGATCAAGCCAAAAGACAATCAAAAAGTAAAAGAGGGATATTCCCAATCACTGTAAATTTAACTGAGAAAGAAGAATTGCAAATGAATTATCCATAAAAGCCAGATTAAGTACCTCCCATGGACGATCTGACAAATGAAATTGCTCAACATTTTCTTCAGAGAAGACCCATCTCACAATAGCCAAATTTGATATAAGCTGATAGCCCATCATTCGGTCAATTGCTATTGCTGTCATTTGTGTGTTACTCTTCCAGAAAGAACCGACTTCAGCTATCAGCATAATTTGCTTATCTTCATCTGGACATATTTTAGCAATGACTTGCCCATATCTTTCTAATACAGTTATCAAATGAGTGAAACTCTTGGATCCAATATTGAGAAGAGTTTGTATGACAACTCTGAGTGTAACTTCTAGACTATTATTTGAAGACACACTTTCATCAATCCATGAGATAATTTCACGGACAGGTGCCTTCCCTTTAACCATGTTGTTGAGATTTCCAGACAGCAATTGTTCATTGTTTAGCTGTTTATTGACATAAAATGAGAAATTATAAGAGGTTTATATATAATGACACCATAAACTCCGAGAAATTCATTCAACATTTAAACCGTCACATCATACCTGAAATATGAGCAATCCACATACAAACAAATATTACTTAAAATGGTTGCATCAAATTTTTTCATGGCAATCAACACACATATTTGCTTCGGCGGTGAATATATTTAACTCGCCATTTAGGAATGTTGTTCAAGTAGTCTTGCACTTTGCGCATCATGTGCATGCCTTGCCATCTTCTCTTGTTCTTGCTCTGAATTTCCCTCACTACAATTATATTATCAACTTGGATCTCTACTTTATCATATCTATATTCTTGAACCATACAGAAACCATCTACATTATGTAAAGTTGAAGAAGTATCCACTTATGTTCCCGTGGAAGTTAATCTGCAATATATCATTTGTACATTTATAAATCCAAAGCTTAGAACCGGAACAATTTCTAGTTAGAAATTACAAACCAATTAAACTAACATGGAAGAAGAACAAGTTTATTTATCTTACAAATTCTCTAAACGAGGCAAGAGATGCAGGTGCTTCGTGAAGTCATGAGCTACTTGAACAGCATTACCGGTGTCATTCTCTTCTTGAATCGTGACAATATCCATCTGCCTTGTTGCCTGAAGTAAAACAAAGGGAAATCCGAGTCGTAGGAGAATGTTAGTCAAAATTCATAAGAGAAGTTCACTAGATCATCCTTGCATGTTTTGTACTACCAATCAAAGAACTCTATTTCTAATTGATTTGATAACAGACTAAGAAATATGAAGCAAGAAACCTAATTCTGATGATTGACAGAAAATCAGTAAAACTCAAACCTGGCATGTCTTGTCTTTCTTTGATACATGCAATAGAGGCCTATACTCATTACACTGATCTTGTAAAAGAACTGAAGTAGGAAAATTCTGAGCCGAAAAACTAGTACACCACGAGGTGACCGTTGGCGCAACTTGTTCCCGGAGCATCAAAACTACAGGTTTATGAACAGACATTAATCATTATACACATTTTCAATTCAGGTAATTCTGAATTCTTTAAAACATCGTGAAATTCTTTTAAGTAAAGTCTGATCAAATATTGTTCTAGGTTAGAGACCGGACTCGTACAGACTCTAACCGAAGTTCATCCAAGTGGCTACTTTAAAACTTAAAATTGAACTAAAAAATCCTAAATAGCCCAGACATAAAACCCATTATCCAAATTAAAAAACACAAGCTTATTTATATGATTTAAATATTAAAATGAAAATTTATTTAATGAAGAAAATTGTAATCATGTTAAAAACCACTTTTTGGTGTACCAATTATGATTTTACTCGGTTAAAACATCCCTAGGCATGTAACCAAACACAGCCACGGTAAATACTGTAGCATCCCCCATCCCCCAGTCAATCAAAATTCCAGGACATTTACATAGATAGAAACCAAACAACTCCTGTTTAGGAGTAGCAACAATACTTACCACATGAAGTGGTCTTCACAACATATAGAACCTGATATCATTGAAAACCCAGCTCCTTTCCTTCACATAACAAGTAAATTACATATCTGTATTAAGCTAATAAGAAAAGAAGAAAAGGGAAAGCTGATATTATATAAAAACATAAACACTAAAGACTAACATATCTGCATTTTGTACATGTATGCATGATAGTGGCTAACTTGGTTAAATATATAACAACTGGTATTTTTGTTGTATGTTGGCAGATGAAACATTTCATTGTCAAAATTAATACAATGTATAACTTCAAATATTTAGATACTCATATTAAAATGCATTCATATATCTAAACAAAGTGAAAATTTAGCTTTTATTTAAGCAATGCATTTAAAGGAGAGAACTCACCAGACGTTTTAGCTTGTGTGAGTAATACTTTTGATGAGAAGGGTGTGTTTTTATATGATCATCCAAGTGACCTGCCCTGGAAAATAGGAATATTAGAATTCATTAGAATGCAAAAACACAATGAAAATATCACCTGTGGGAGGTCAGAAAGATCAGAATGCATAGTAAATTTTACATCTATGATTGCACCCATACATTGTTTTCGTGCTTTAGTTTATGTCCACGGTTACAAATTAGCACCAACAAAGACACCAACTATAAGCACATAATAATTTCCACATCAAAATTAAATCATCCACATCAACCCTTTGAACATCTTGAGTCTTAAAACTAGGGAATAACCAGAACAGTACAATATCACAAATTTCATCAAACTCAAATCCACTAAGAATTTCCAGCATTTTGGAATCCAGGAACATCTATACTCAAAGTTTGAGTATTTTAAAATTTAGAAACATATGCTAAAATACAAATTTCAGTAAACCACAGATCGAATTAAAACATATAGGTATCAGATAACATCCAAAACTGATAACCCCATCAAATGAAGCAAACATCAAAATAAACCACTCTTGGAATTCAAACATTAGGAATCAGAGAGCATCCATAAACGAACACGTGAAAAGATAAAAAGAATCAAGCCGACCAGAATGAGCAAACATTATCAAAATCAACCACTCTTGGAATTCAAACAAGTTGGAATCAGCTAACGATATACACAATGAACATCATCAAAATCAATTCTTACAATAACTTTATACACATTTGAGAATAACACAGCATCCAAAGCTATAAAAATCCAGCAATCAAACCAACGAAAACTCAAATTCCAATTACCTGCAAAGTATAAACTCCAGGAGGCAAAGCAGCAGCGACGTCATCCCTTTCATACTGCTCAAAAAACTCACACCTAGGAACAGTCATGCCCTCTACAGCCCTTGCCTTAATAACCCAACTAGCCGTCAATTTCCTACATCTAGTCTCAACTGAATCACAATTCTCAGCAGCCAGAACGTCATTATTAACACAAATATTCTTCTTCGAAGAGAATCCGAGCGCGAGCATCTTATCAACAGGACCATTACACTTAACCATATAAGCATGAAGTAGTCGAAGCTCGACAAGAGTCTTTTCCATCTCGTGAACCGTTCAGGTGCAGAAAATAAGCTTTCGCGGAGATTGAGCTTTCGAAAGTATGTAGCTTATGATTAGTGACAGTAATGCAATTGTTTTTCCCGTTCCTGGCGGCATTTCGAGTAAACAATGTCCTTTTTCATCTAGGGTTTGTTTTAATTCAATCATGTATGACAATTGTTCTGGGTATATGTAGTCGTATGGGAAATACAATGTTAATTCTTCAATCGTGAACTCCATTTCAAAGAACAAACCTGAGAAATCTCAGAATGGAAATAGCGAAATGAACCAAATTAGTGACGATTCTTAAGCACAGACACGGACAATCACACCAGACATGATAACACGCTATCACCAGGACGTATCATAGGCTTAATTTGTAAACCCTAATTTATGTGGTGGTAACTAACTCATGTAGAACTCAAAGCTACACACACTAGAGTCCTTAAAAAACTGATTATATAGTTTCTGTCATGGCAGGGTTTAAAGAAGAGTCAAATTTCCCCTTCAATGGTTTAGCAAAATTACCCACATCACTAAGAATTAAACTACTGGAATGTGTAACAAAACAGGTCACGTCTAAACCCCTAATTCACACAAACAATGTCACAGAAAAAGAAAAACAAGTTCACATGCACAAACAAAATTCATTTCAAACAAAATCAAGCAATAGGAACTAATTTGCGAGTACAAACCCTAATTCTTCAGCTACCAATGTCGCTCAAAGTATAAAACCCCTAATTCTTCCTTACCAATGTCGTCACTGTGAAATGGTTTCCTCTCAGCTTCGTTTGTCGTCACTGCGAAATGGATTCCTCTCAGTTTCAGTGAGCAAATGAGCGGTGCGGTGTTGGAGAAGAAGAGAGCGAATGAGCGAAGCCCTTTTCAATCGTCACAGAAGCGAAGCGAAGTTGAGCGAATGAGAAAGGATTCACAGAAACAACGCGATACACTTCCTGAAATCAAACTTTGCTGAAACTAGTTGATTGAAAGCGAAATCAAACTTTGCTGAAACTAGTTGATTGAAAGCGATGAAGTTCAGAGTTGATTGAAAAATGAGTTCGGTATGCATGTGATGCAATGCGATGAAGTTTCACTGAAAAATGGGTTCAGCGATGAAAAACACACACAGATTTAGTATATTTTGATTTTGTATATTTTAATAAATTATGTTATTAAAGAGTTTTAGTATTGCCACATAGATTATATATAGACCCATTAGTATTGTCACATAGATTATATATAGATCCATTAATATTGTCATATAGATTATATATTTTAAGTTATAAAATTAAACAATTTTTTTTATATAAATTTACACCCGTTTTTTAGTTTAAAAGGAGTAATTGAAATTTGATTATAATAAATTTTTTAATTTAAACCCGTTTTTAGAAAAAAGGGTGTATATTATAACCAGATAATGCAAAAGTGACATTTTATTTACAAAATTGCCACCAAAAATTCTCAATTACACCCGTTTTTAGTAAATCAGGTGTAAATTTTAAAATTATATTGTCTTATTTGTACTAGTGCCGTGTTTAAATGATTCTTAAAAATTGCATGCTTATGTAGTTATCAAGAAAATATATTCTTACATTAATGAGTCAAAAGAGATGTTAAACACTGTTGGTTTAATATTAAATTGTCAAATTTTACTATAAATAGTTTTTAATCAAACATGATGAATAATAACTCTCCAAATAAATTACTACTACCATTCCCCTCTCATAACTTCCATTTAAAACTA